>NW_005842351.1:93677-97793 GCF_000455745.1 Alligator sinensis | reverse complement strand
GGCATCAGTTTAGAGCTGTCCCATGAATACCCAGCAGGTCATGTAAACGTTTTTTCTGCACCTCATGGTCACTTGTGTCAAAGGCCACAGTGAAATCAGGTAAGATCAGCAGGGCACAGTTTCCCCTGTTGATCTCTAGATGAAGATCATGAACCAAGGCCATGAGTGCAGTCTCTGTACCATATCCAAGATGAAAGCCAGACTGACAAGAGACCAGTGGCATCCAGATGTGCCTAGAGTTATCAGGTGACTACTCATTCAGTGATCTTTACCAGAAAAAGGGAGGTTGGAGGTGGGGCAATAACTAGATTGGGAGTCAGCATCCAGTGATGCTTCTTGAGGAGGGGCTGGACAAACACAGATTTAATAGTGTTTGTTCAGGACGCTGTCCTCCCAAAGGGAGGTATTGACAACTCCTGCCAGCAGTGTCCCCCAGATGGCTTTTACAAGTGAGGACTGGCACGGGTTCAGTTCACAGCTGGTTGCCCTCATCCCTCCAAGCACATCCTCCACAAAAGTGGGTCATAACAATTTTAAATGATCCATATAAACAAAGCTTCGTCAACCCCAAACTCTGACTCTGCAGCAAAAGTGGTGTCTAAGCTGTGCTGGATATGGGTGATTTTGTCTGCAATGTAGGTGGCAAACTTGTCACAGTAAACTGAAAAGGATTCAGTTTCCAGGCAGAAAGTATGAGAGTTCCTACTGGGGAACAGCTGAAAATTGCTGAACTACTACCTAATAGGAAAAAAAACTGAGCAACTCCACATATTAATAATCTGTCATCGTAGAGTCCATTCATATAAATTAATGTTGAGGGATTATAATGTGAAGGGATTTATACTGCCTGGGTACAATGAGATTGGTAGATGTCATGTGTCTAAAGTTACAATGAGAAGATGAAAGGCTAGAAAGGCACATGGTCTAACACTTAATGAAGAGCACTAGAAGACAAGACTTTTTATGATAGCCAGCATGTCACTGTGCTCATCACATTTTCTGGGCTTAATTTTAACTGTCTTTAAAATGGGACTGAATAGCTCTCTCAGACAGGTCTTTGTCATGTTTTATTAATGTTTGTAAAAAACTATGAGGTCCTTCCCAAAAGATGTGACAACATACAGCTGTGAAATATTACTTTGGGCATAGAGATAGGAAGCACATTCTAAGATAAATTTGTAAAGAAAATCCTTGTCTTCAAAGATGTCTAAAACAGTGTTTTCAACCACATGTATATATGTCACCCAAAGAACATGCAAACAGTAGTTTATGTGAATGCAGGTATATATTTATTTGTGCAAAATGTTCATTTGTGTCCTGTGCCTACTCTCATAAAAGTCTTTGAACTCAGGAATTCAAATTGGTCCACACATTTATTTAGAGCATCCACATTCATCTACACCAAACTAAACATAGGGATTACTTTAAACTCATAAATAACTTCATTAAGGCCAATAGGACTACAATATCTTTAAAGGTATTCGTATATGGAAGTACTTTACTGAAGTGGGGTCAGGCTGCAGATTAAACTTAGGTGCTTTTTCAAAAGTCAGTCTGTAAGGTCCATTTTTGTTTTAATGTCATGGGTCCTATCTCTTTGTGACACTGAAAATAAGGGGACACCATCTTAATACAGTCTCATGGTGTAGAGCAAATCATGGCAGAGAAATAAATTTCTATGTCAAAGACAACTCTGCACCAAAGGTGTCAGCATACTGCCCAAACCAATCATCTCTTACTTCCTAGCCTTCTGCGCTGTTTTCATTTTTAATAATATGATATTGATTTTTTTCTGCTAAGGAAAAAAATATGGTAAAATAGTTAATACAAAGCAAAATAACTTTTAATCTCCTTTTTTGGAAAAATAATTAAATAGTATCATAACAACAAAGAAGCTTACATAGTTCTGCATATTGGGGATGGCCTGAAGTGAAAAGGAAGGAGATGGGAAATTACAAATGATCAGATCCTACAGTTGGTTTGCATGGTTAAATCTGTTTTCCTTTTAAAATGGGCTTTATTTATATTTGATATCATGTAACTGTTACTAGATTACTTATTCTACTCACTTTAGGATGAATCAAATTGGACCTCTGCATAATTTATACAAATGTAAACAAAAAGGATCACTCTACTTGGAGAAATATAGCTATTCCTATCTGAATTGGGTGAACAGAAACAAAATGTATATTTAAATGAAATAAAAATAGCCAATTTTGACTAAGTTGATCACTTGTATTTTATACAATGCAATGCATTCTTAATAATATGAAATGTAAATTGTTATTGTAGTCAATAAATCTGACTTGAACCAATGTAGGTGCTAGCAACATTTTATTTGGCATCTTAATGTTCACTTGTAACTAGCTTACTGTTGTGACTATTTACATAGAAAGAATGATGTGACTTCTCACAGTATGAAATTAATCATATTGACTGTTAAAAAAATAAAAGATTAATTGGTTTTATTTAGTGTCTTATTGTTTATTGTGGTAGCTGTTAAAAATAGATAACCAGAGGCTAATAAATGTTAATGGTCCCTTTCACTATTAAAAAAAATCAATTGTTCATGGATACAGACTATCTTAATATATTCTTTTTGCTTAAAAGTGTTTAATCAGAAAAACAATTTTTTAAAAGTCAGCCTTCACAAATCACATTTGTTTTACCAGTGCCTGAATTTTCCATGTCAGTTTGATAAATAATTTCTTTGTAAGCTAACAATACAGTGAAGAAATAATAAAACTGAAAAAGATATTGCTTTTGTCTGCCAGTAATGGTTATAGATATACAATAGTTATCAGTGCTTATTTGAAGTACATTATTTCATATGCATGCATATAATTTTTAAAGGAAATAGGGGTAACAATGTGGCATAATCATCCAGGTCCGGTAACCTTTCTACAACTTTTATATATTTCTTTCAAACTTGTTTGAAATCTGTTAGATAAATTTTCAAATGTAAGTAATTAAAATTGTGTAGTATTGAGTTATTGACCAATCCCAAGCTATTAATCAAGCTAAAAAATTCTACAATCAGTGTTCAGTGCTCTGAAGCACTGTAAAATAATGGTATTTGTGATCGGTGATGCAAGTAGCCACAATTAAGCAGTTCACTTGACAAATGAGAGGGTTCACTTTATTTTGCACTTAATTGAATTGTTGTACATGCTTGGTCACCATTGTCTCCTTCCCTCCAGTTTTGGTTTCTAGCCATTTAAGCACACACATTTGTTAGAGAGAGAGCAATTAAGTCTGTGTTGGCCAATGGCTCTAAAAATGCAGACATTAAGATTTGTGCCTTAAGTTGCTGCACAGTGTAAAAATCATTAATATCCCTCAAGACAAACTCTTAATTTTCTTTAAAAAAATGATATATGTAACAGGAGTCTGCCACTGAGTTATGTTAAATACAATGGAAGAAGAAAAAATATTCAAAGCATTGTAGTATTTACCAAACCATTTTGGAGATCTAAATATGGTGGGTGAGGGGAAGTAAAAGTATTTTACCAAAACAGAAATTGATTTTCTTTATATACAAGAAGCAAGGATTTTGGTGGGTGATCTCTTTCATTGAACCAACTCCGTGGCTGGCATAGATTTAGACAAGATTTTGAATGCAATGCACTTTTCTTAAGGTCTTTATACATATACATAAAGACATATCTATATCTATATATATATCTTTATATATATTTCTAATACACATGCTGTACTACTTTTATTTGTTAGTTATTCTCTCTCTTCTCCATTCATAGCCTGATCTTGTCCTTCTGTCTCCCATACTTTTTTTTCTGCTTAATTGTGCAGTGCTAGTGTTATACATATGAAGTGAGAACTTTATGATATTGTTTTGGCAATAAACTGTGATATCACAGAAACAGAATTATGGTTTCATTTCAGAATCACATGAAAGGAATTGCCAGGCTGTGAGGGAGAAATCTATCAATTGTATTAAAATATTTTGAATAGCTGTAAGAATATTGAAAAGTAATAGTAAAAGTTTCATGTTATTTTTCCAAATATATTGAAAACGTTAGTCTTTAAAAAAGATGGAGAATGTAATGGATTAGCAACACTTTGCTTCTAAATGGTTTCAGAAATTAGACTGGGCTC
>NW_005842351.1:90476-93667 GCF_000455745.1 Alligator sinensis | reverse complement strand
AGAAATAGGACTTCTCAAACCTGTTAAAACAGGTCTCTAAAATCTAAATCTCAAGCAGCAAGATTTTTTTCATTCCATAGAGAATGTATTGTTGCCCCTTAGCTGGGGAAAATAAGGAACAAACTAGGCTGTGTGGCTACTCAAAACCTAGTTTCTGCACATGAATTCTGATCTCTAAATTTGCAGAGTTCCAGGGTTTGAGTGTTTGTCTTCCACGCTAGTTCCAGGGAGTTGCATTTACTTTCCTCTTTGAAAATCAATGTGAAAAGATTAATTTTCACCAATCAAGTTGTTTGTCATTTGCTGGTACAGGAAATGGTGATCACATGCTGCTTCTGTCTGGTTTTTTTGCAGACCCTATCAATGTGGTCATTGCTCCCAATCCTTCTCCCAGCCTTCAGAACTAAGGAACCATGTGGTCACTCATTCCAGTGACAGACCTTTCAAATGTGGTTACTGTGGCCGGGCCTTTGCTGGTGCTACAACACTCAACAATCACATCCGGACACACACAGGAGAGAAGCCTTTCAAGTAAGTACCTGAAGCCATCAATGTTTATCAACAATGAATAGAGGGAGAAAGGCCTAGCTGCTACTTACCAGCACCAGCCACTCCATACCATCACCAGAGGGTCTTTTGCAAATCAAGGCCAAGACTCCACACAGATTCAGTAACAGTGTGACTGAAATCAGGCAAAAATCTAATATATGTATGGCCCAAAGCAATTTCCTGTCATCCAATCAGGACTAGTTTGTTTAAATGAAATGTCATTGTCTTGTCAATACATCGAAGTAGCTGGAATCTCCAGTTAATTTGGAACTGGTTAACCATGTGCAAAGGAAAAAAATATACTTTTCAGACTCTAAGCCATTGCACAGACAAAAACATTGGTTGTATCCTGTGGCATGACTCTAGTAAATTCATAAAGAACAACTGCAAATGTAAGAGCCATTCAGGTGACTGGAGAAAACCAGTTGCCTAGTCAAGGTTGTTTTCAACTTTTATCCAAACTAAGACTGTGCTGAAAACATTCATAGGGACCACCACAGTGGATAAAGGTCTGCGTGAAATTTTTGATCCAAGCAATATGAACTCAAAACATTTTAGGGAATTTTGAATCAAATTTTGCTCCAGACTTTTTGAGGGCCCCACTCTCTGTAGCAGGCCATGCCATGACTTGGAGTCAGAATACCCCAAGCTTGGTCAGGTTGGAAGTTCAAATGTTGCATCTTTACTGTCAGGTGCACTCTGGGCAAGGGGATTGCCTGTTGCAGGTGATTCTTAATGCAGGTGTAATTGTAAATATATTTGGTGAGACCTTGATTATCTATATTGCATGGAAGACCTTGAATAAGTTTAAGGAAAGGAAAGAATTTAACACATTTTGCAGACTTCTATACTTTTAAGATTGTATAAAAATGGTCACAAAAATAGCTTTCGCCCCGACTTACTTCTTCATTTAAAATGAATATATATGCCTCTCAAAGCCTCAGACACTTTTTCAGTATGAGAGACGATGACACAGCTCATAAATGTAGATTTTGCTTAAGGTAAAGGGCTCTGCTGTGTTGCCTACTTAATTGAAGAAGCTCTGATAGCATAAAGTGTGCCCATCTAACAGGCACAGATTGATACAATTCTTAGTTTAGAACAAACAATACAACCCTGTGGAAAAAATAATTTTCTGCAAAATATCATTATTTTCTGTAAAATACCTTGTCTTCTGCCATGAATGGTAGGAGAATAAGGAGTTGAAGGGGTTGTGTGCCTTTCTCAGTTCACTCAAGGACTGTGTGTGCTCATTCAACATGATTTGTCTTTTCCTGTATTTTATGCCTGGTTAATGTAAGAGAGCTTCTGCCACTGAGCCTGTCAGATCTCCTCATAACAAGCTCAGTTGAGATACCATTAGAGTTGCCTCGCCTCCATATATGGTTGGAGAAAAGCATGGCCTCCGTACATGTGTGTGTTGGGGGCAGGAGGAGTGCGCCACAATCCAAGTCCTGCACAGTAGATTTTGCAGACCTGGAATCACAATTAGGCAACTGTGTGGGTAGCAAATTGTGGCAGCCCAGAGTCTCAGCCATGACACCCAGAGAGCCAAACACTGAAAGGGAGCCAAAAATAGTGTGGGCAATTAGATTGATTTTATCTAGTTGCTGTGTAAATAGATTTCAGTAGTTAATGGAAGAGGTTTCTGGGTCAAAACGGAAAATAGATTTCTTTTAATGTTAAGGTGTTACTTATGTGTAACCCTGTTGACTCCACTTAATTTTTTTCTTAACTTCCTGTTTTTGTCATGTTTCCAATACAGCTACTATTTTGCCCCATTTACAGTTATTATTTTCTCCCCTTTGGTTTGTGTTTTTTTTCCCCTGCTCCTGAATGTTCTTTGTGACCGCAGCAGTCTCATCCTCGAAGAAAAGGATTTAGTTAAATGCTGTACAATTTATAATGTTCAATTCTTTCCCTTATTGTTAAGATATTTATGTACTTTACAGTAAACTTTTTTGCTTTTTCTTAAAGGTGAACTGCAGATAAACAAACTAATATAAATGTGTGTTCAACTTGCACTTTTTTATGCTGTATAAGAACAGCTGTGGATGTCTTTTTTTTAGGAAGGGCTTTTTTTTTTCTTTTAATCGTTTTTTCCTTTTTTTCAGAAGCAATGAAACATCAGTCCTAATTTATCTTTTTTGGGGGCTGAAGGACTTTAAAATTTTAGAGTAACCTGGGTAGGGATGTGACATGGAACTGCAATTCTCCCAGTCCCCAGATGTCAGAAGAGAGAACGCGTATGCTTATGCCTTGACCCTACAAGCTTTTCCACAAGACTGGGCAAAGGGATACATCAGGTCTCTTTCCTTACCTTTACTGGAAAGAGAGCTGCAGCTGATCTTTAGGTATCATTTCTATGTATATCCTCCAGAGTTCCTCCACAAAAAAAGAAAGTGAGGAACTGATGCTTCTCAAGTTAAAAAAAAAGCCCAACAGACAAAAAAAGGAACAAGCAATGGTGCAATGAATATTTTTTGTGGTTTTACTGCACAATTTACTTTTAAATATATATATATTTACATATGGGATTTGAGGGTATGCTTACTCAAAATGTGCAAACCTAAAAAGTCCATTGGTATAAACTCTTCTTACCACTAAAGAACAAGCAATCATGGCAACACAGAAAATAGTTT
>NW_005842351.1:70586-90445 GCF_000455745.1 Alligator sinensis | reverse complement strand
TCCTGCTGCAGAAAATAGTTTTATATATTGCTGCTGGACACGAATCATGAATACTGTTATCATTAACAAACAAGATAACTGTATTTGGAAAGCTGCAGTTACCTCAGTATTTCATTTTTAGTACTGAATTACAATATTTTTTTAATTAACAACTAACCACATTGTTTCAACAAATGCAAAGTACAAATTCAGAGCTGAAAATATGCTGGAAGTGCATGGATCATAGATTATGTATAAAAACTAGTTAATTGCCCACACAAAAGGCCAGTTATGCTATTAACTAATACCTGTGCAAAAATCTGACCTAATATTTATGCAATCATGATTGTACATATGAATTCGTAGACACATAGTATCATCCAAATTTTTGGCAGGGACATTTGTGCACAAGGCACTTTGAAAAAGACAGTTTTGAAAGGGACAAAAATTGTGAAGGAATTTTAAAATATGGTATATTCATTGTTATTAAAAGGGGTCTTTGATTGGACAGGGAGTGCTATGTGGGAGAAGGCTCTCTTTCTGCAAAGTCTAGCTAACTTTGCTGTCTATGGTAGCAGACTTTTCTATTTGCATTTCCCTGTAGATAAAAATGCTAAGTGAGGTTATCTGTAGTCAAAGCCTTAGCTACATCATCTGGGCATCAGGTCCAGTTAGAAGGGATTTCTTTTCATGTCATCACAAGCAATCATTTCAACCTAACCATTGCAATGTTTTGTGCATTCTTATCTCACTGAAGTCTCCACTACGGCTCCTAGTCTGGAACAAAGCTCTTAAATAAGGATAGCTCTCAAAAGTAGGCCAAATCAAAATTATTAGCCAGCCCCTCCATCTCTTTCAGTTCAGTGATAACAAAAGCTGGGTCAAAGAAGCACAATGCTGCTGCTGTCACACCTACGGATGTACAAATAATTGAGTACAAGTGATCGAGCCAACCAAAAAATCTGAAATAAATACTTTCAGCTTGGGTTGATTTGAAAAGGAAAATTTTCAGTTTTTCTTGCTGAAATGGAAAACTGAAACAAAAAAGTCATTTATGTTGGATAAAATATTTTATTTGGAAAGGCATAACATTCTGTTTGTTTTCAGGGTGCTTTTTTACTTTCTAAAAATAAATGTAGCTACACATGGCACATATCATGGAAACTCAAAATGTTTCATTAAAATATCAAAATGAAATATTTTGACTTTTTAATATTTTTCCCAGTATTTTGGTCAAAACAATTGCCTGAATTTGACAGAAATGACTTAATACTTTCAGTCAACACAAAGCTGTTTTCTTGACAAAACAAACTATTTACTGTAAAAAATTCGTCTAGACCAAGTTATTAGCACTACTAATACTTACAGCATTATGTCAGTACTGAGCAGTCAACTAGCAGAATGCCAACATTAAGTACCACTTAGCCAAAAAAATAATTCCTGGAAAAAAAAATTGTAATGGTACTTGAGAATCTGAGACAACCAGTCAGAGAAACAAGAAAAACAAAAGAACATGCTTTCCCCTCTATTAATAAGAGTAGTAAAAGAGAAAGGTTTATTGTAGAAATATAAAAAGAACTTGCTACGGGCCTTAACATAGGGCTGCATTGAATACAATAGGATCATACCTTTTTAATTTCAACCAAAGTGCCTATGCATTCAGTTTATGAAAATAACAAGGATCTGATTTTTGGTGATGGTCTTTAAGTTTCTGGGCATAGTTTTATGCAGTCTTAAACTGATTCTTTGCAGAGCTGAAACATTGAGCCTAGGTACGAATTAAATCCCTCAGAGTAGACCTTAGCAGTATGCAGCCCTTATTATTAATGAAAGAAACCTGAATTGCACCTGAGTAAATTCTAGTGGTTACCTTGAATGCTGACTGTACTTGATTGTATCCTCATGAAAGGTAGTATGAAGCATAACTACTACTATGTATAGCCACAGCTGTGCAATAACACAAAAAACCTTCAAAAATAAAGTTTAGGTTGAAGCTTATCTGAATATCTGACCTGAAATCTAATAGAAAAATCAAGTTTTGTTGTATACTAAATCAGGAATTGGCAGTCTATAGCCCCTGGGCCAAATCTGGCCCGCAAAGATGTTGGAGCTAATCTGGGAAGGTCAAACCCATCCCAAGGTGGCATGGGGGACTGGGCAGTGTGGAGCTGCATCAAGCCATCTGCCTTCTCCACAGCACCCTCCTTTGCAGCCTTTCCTACTGCTCTCCCATGCCTGCGCATACCCACATTGCAAAGGGGCCTGGTATCTGCCATGAGGCTAAGCACAGGCAGCTTGAGGTCTCAGGGATGGAGTGGGGTTGTGGGCTAGGGAGGGTGTTCAAAGGCGTGTGTGGAGATTTGTAACCCAGAGTGGCAAAAGATTGCCAAACCCTGTCCTAGATATCTATCTTAGAGGGTTCACTGCTGAGCTGAACTATTTTCTCACATTCTACAATAATATTAGGTAGACTTTAGGGCTAAACACAGACAGTCAGAAAGACTGAGGCTGAATCGATTAAATCGTCACAGATTAGTCTAAAATGCACAGATTGAATTGATAAGCAAATGAACAGATATTCAACTGGAGCAGATAGCTTGGGCAAAGGCCAGCCCACCCACCCTGTGAAGGAGGGTTTGTGGGGGAGGTGCAAAGCATGCTGAGATGCTGGGAGACTGTGCATTCATTTGACTATGAAGGGGATCAGGGACAGCAGTTCAATAAACTGATTTAACCTAAATCAGTTAAATTTGATACTGCATCCATCTAAGTTTATCTTAAATTGGTTTGGGCCATTTTGAAAGTGGTTTATGTGCACTGGACTTCTGTTCTATTACCAATTTGAATTGGTTTCCAATCACTTTTACAGGTTTACATATAACTTCTGTCCCTAGCCCAAGGTGCATAGGGTGCTTGTACACATAGGGGGGGGTTAGTTCCCCTAATTTGAAATGGCGCATCACAATTAAAAACCTACAAAATAAAAACCCACCATTTCAATTTAGGGGCTACCATCACTGTGACAGAATAGTAACAGCCCGCCATCAACTCATTCTCCACCCACCCACTGCCATGGGCAGGCTCCGTGTTGGGCAGGGGGGAGCGGAAAGTGGTAAGGAGCCTGATTCTTTTTTTTTTCCCTTATGGAGCCTGCCTGCCTCTCATGTGGCCAGCAGGCATGCTGCTGATGGGCCCTGAATTGCAGGGAACCCCAGTCCTTCCCTCTGCAGTGGCAGCACCCCCCCCGGGTTGCACCTGCCCACTAGCAGCACACCTGGGTTGCCCCAGCCCAGGTGCAGCCACCCACGTGGAGGAAAGGTCCAGGGCCCCCCTGGCTGCAGGAGAGGTGAGCAGGCTCTGCGAGGGGGGAAAAAACAAAGGATTGGCTTCACCACTTTTTTTTTTCCTGGCAGAGCCTGCCCACGCAAGCTGCCACTGGATCAGTCAGCCCCTGGGGTACGGGGGGCCTGGTGCTTTCCTCCATGGCAGTGGTGTCCCCTGGGGTTGCCTGGGTGGGTGGTAGCTGGGCAGGTGCTGCCTCAGCTTGCAGGCAGCACCCAGTCTGATCCAACAGTGCATGGGGCACTGGAAGCCTAGGCATGCTCAGGGAAGCTTGGGCTCGGTGAGTTTTCAGCGCCCTGTGCACTGTCCCCACCACTTTCCAACTGCCTGGGACCACCCAGAAATGGGCTGGCTTGCCCCTGGGGCAGTGCAGGAAGACAGCAGGAGGGGGGTTGGGTGTGCTGGTGGCCAGAGAAGGTGGCTGGGACAGTGCACGGGACACTGGAAGCCCACCAAGGCCAAATTTTTGCGCACCCACCCAGGCTTCCAGCACCCTGTGCACCATCTCCACTATCTTCTCTGCTCAAACTAAAATATATCTGAGGTGGTCTAAGTTGCCATGCTCAAAAAATTTAAATGTGAAAAAACCCGTGCAGGTATACACAGTAATGCTATTATGATAGACAAATGACGATTTCCCATCACTTTTTGTCACATGTACATGGCCCTACCATCACGTGTACAAGAGCCCGTAGAGGAACTTAAACCATTTAAGTACAAAATAGTAGCAGTGATCTGTATGCCCAGAACTGGCCTGACTTGACCTAGCTCCCACCTAAATCACTTTGGTATCTAGAAACTAGGTGGTCCCTAATTCCCCTGAAGGTCTGATCTGATAGGAGTAGCCTGGATGTGCATGACATTCACCAACAGACTTGGGCAGTTGCAGCTGCTTTCCTTTTAAGATTAGAAGAGGTGGTCATGCCAGAATACAAAAGGAACAGAGCAAGCCACAGAACAGTTGTAGGAACCCACCACCATGAGAGGACTTTGGGATTTGTATCCCAGGAGGAAAATAGAATCTTTCTGTCACACCAAGTCAGAGACCTAATCTTAGAGATGGCAGACACATCCCATGCTCAGTGTTTTCCTAATGATTAACTCTTGGCACAGCGTGTGGGGGGTTTTGGACCACTGTTCTGAACCAACGCTTCCCAGGCACTGCATAGGGAGCTCTGAGTTCTGGATATTATTCTGGGGCCAGATACCTAGAAGTCAGGGATTGCAGTAACTAATTTGTAGACACCTACAGGAAGAATTCTATTTCAACTAGTGGATAACCAAAGTGTAGCTTGAGACTAACTCTGAGTTACCCAGCTTTTTGTGCAGGAATAAGTCCATTATCTGCTGTGCACATGTAAGCGCCCTGCCTCTAACCCCTTATAGGAATAGGATTGACCTCTGGAGATGTGTAGACATCTCCCTATCCTATAATGGAATACTAGCACCGTATTGAATCTTTGCCTAACATTTTTAAAAAGAGATGCTTCACTAAATAATCTGATATTGAAGTGATTTCCTTTCCCTCTGTTTTATATAATTCTTCAGATTCCTTTTTATTTGATGAACTGCTCTCCTGTTTATGAGCTACACTGTCTGATGGATGTATGTGTGCACATGTCATATAATACCCGAGACAGGAAGTATTTTGGTATTCTATGTTACAGTTGAGATTTTCAAAAGTGGGCGCCCTGAATTTAGCTACTATATGCACATTTAGGCACCTAAATACATGCCATAATTTTCAGAAGTGGCAAGTACCCACAGCTACCAGTGACATCTGTGAGATTTCTACCTGTTTGGCACGTCTGAAAAATCTCAGATGCCCAAACATGGATTTAGGATTCTAATGGCAGGCACATGTGTTTTAAAAAAACCCCTAAAACTTAACTTATATCTATTGTATATATATTATCTAGGTAAACTCATATGTACATTTATGTGTATTTATACATATGTATATTTGTAGTATACTGTACATATACACTGTTTATAAGGATACACATATTAATAAAATAACAAAATTTCAAGATCAAGTAGATAGTCGTGCCTCCCATAACCCAAGCTAATCCTAGCACTAAAATTGATTCTAGTTCCTTCAAGATATACATATATAAAGAATATAATAATTTGTAAGTTTGTCAAGCAATGAAAGGTAGTATATTTTGACACACTAATCCAGTAACTAATCAGTTTTCTAATAAACAATCAGCAATACACTAATGTGTCATCAGCATTTCAGGAGCTCTGGAGAGAGGATGATCTGCACGTAGACGTTAATGAATACACCAAAAATCATTAGGTGATCAATATTTCTGAGTTATTTTCATTGAGCTGATAGGTCTGATACATTAAAGCTGACATTTTACATTTGTCAAGATCACAGTGCAGTTTTTAACACTGGAACAGGCTGCAAAAATATTCCCAGAAAGACAATCAAAGAAACACAACTTAGGCATGTTGACATTTTAGGCTGGTACAGTAGTTTAGATGAATGAATGTGTAATATTTGAGGACTGAGTTCCTAAACCATACGTTTTCTACACATTCCAATTATGTATGCATATACATATTTTATCATTTTTGTAAATGGCTAATTCTGTGGAGATTCACCTTTTCCTATGAAGAAATAAAGATGGATAGAAGGCAGTGGCAACCATTGTTTTCTTCGCTGCTTCTTTGAAGATGGGGAGTTAATTCATCATAGTGATACTTTTATTGAAATCTTTGAAGATAAACATCACGCAGCACCATTAAATCAAAGGTGGATGTTTGCGTGAGGGCCTTTCAAAGAAAGTCTACTGTATCCCTCATTGTATTCCATCATGGAATTGCATCTAGTATTCACAATACTAATTAAAAAGAAAAACACATTTTAAAAAGTTAAGATTTGATATAGTAGATTGTCTTTTAGAACAGGGCAGATGATTCCTTCTGAACTAGGGATACCCCTGTCCTATCCCCTCAGAGACTCTGCAACATAATTAATTCATTCATTAATTTGTTATAGATTGTAGTCCACTGGAGAGAGAAAGAGAGCAAGTAGTGTGAAGACTTAAAAGACAATGAAGCACACATTGCTGACCTTTATGAGTTCCTTCTCACCCCACACACATGTCAAATGCTGTGAATGTTTTCAGGCAATTGATTAAGCAATCACTAATCCTACAAGCTTATTTAACATAAACCAAACTGCATAGTCATATCAGATAAATAAAAAGCTTTCTCTTGTTATAATACATAGCAATTACTGCCCTACAGCTTCTTCTCCAATAGGTGAATGCCAGATTTTAAATGAGCAGAGGGTGAAATTCTATTTGTCATCAATTTCTCCTAGGGGTTACAGAGCAGAAAACTGCAGACAAGCTGCTTCTTTGATGGCTCACTCCTAAAAAGCTCTTTTTGTTCTTTATCTATTTGAACTGACAGTGATCAGAGCAACAGCAGGACAGGCCTCTCTGGAGAAATCACCTTCCCCCTGTCTATTGACAGATTCTTCTGTTCTGAATCAGACAGGCCTTGTCCCATCATAGGCATCAAGGCCTTGGAAGTAGCCACCAATTAAACCTCTTGAGCCGGTAAAATCTGAAGCCACTTTTGAGTGTCTGTTCTGATTAGGCAGGATGAGACAAAGCCCATCACCCCCCAGAAGCAGCTCCCCAGTCTCAATTTTCTCTCTTGCCTTCACCAGGTGCGAGAGGTGTGAGAGGAGCTTCACACAAGCCACCCAGCTGAGTCGACACCAGAGGATGCCCAATGAGTGCAAGCCAATAACAGAGAGCACAGAATCAATTGAAGTGGATTAACTGATTGACTGGTTGGAATTAAACTGCAAGGAAAGTCATGATTAAATGTCACGGACACTTAAGCAAAACCAAAGATTTCCTCTGAGCAACTTTCAATCAGCCCCAGAAAACCAAAAGCAGTAATAAAATAAGTAAGATGTTAAGAGATATTGATCCTGGCATGGAAGTGAGGCCAGGAAAGAGATTATTTATTTATGACTAGGGATGAGACTTATTTCAATGGACAAGTTACCTGGGACTGCTAACAGTTCAAGTCCCACCATGTATTGCTTTATTTCTAAAAGCCTTTATTATTGTTATTTAATACCAAAGCGAGGAATCTCAAGGGTTCTTCTGCCCATAGTTATGACTGAGAATGCACATGGACTTGTTTATTGTTGCACCTTTTTTGTAGCATGACTCTAAGTACCCAGATGTAATCCTTATTTTTGGCTGGGTTGGGTTGGGTTAAGTTGGTTTTGACATGGCTATAATAGAAATTGTTGTCTGAATAGTGAGATGGAAAGTGATCAAGCACCACATCTGAGTTGGCCTCCTCACACCAAAGGACATTTCATTTCCATGGTTCCACACCTCACATTGTGTGCACTTTTTCATGTAAATGTCTTTATCAGATAATGCATTGGCACCGAAGCTCTGCGAAAACCGAATAAGCAACCTGTAAATACACAGTTGTGCAAGGATGTCAGAAAGAAAGACAGTTTAAACAAAGGCACATTTTAAATAGGATAGCATCACTTTGAAATATGCAATGATAAAAAGTGTTTTCAGCAAAATTGTAGTTTAATGTTAAAAAAAAACCCTGTATATCTGAATATCCTGTTGTAAGCAGCAAGACAAAAAAGCTAGGTTCAAGTTTTCATTTGGATGGTTGCTTTAATAGTTTATCAATTCCAGCAAAATTAATCAAAAACCCAGTTTACAGTGCCCAGCTATTTCTATCATACTGGCTCAGGTTCACTTGAAAGTAGTCCCAGATCAGTTTCAACAAACTTGGGCTGAGCTTCAGTATTGTAAAGGAAATCTGAATCCAGGTGACTCATGAATGGCTTCAGGCTTCATTGCAGTCACTTCAGGAAGATGTATTTAATTTTCTTTCAAGGCATGAGTCTAATTCTAATTAATGTAAAAGAAGTTACGTATACTTAGCAAGGGAATAAGTGTCTGCATAAAGATTCTAACACAGTATAACAGAGTACTGAACGTGCACACACGGGAGAGGCTAAACACTGAAGTAGTGTTCTTTATGAACAAGGTGCAGCTAACATGATACATTTTTATTGGGAATTGCACACTTTGGATGAAATTCTGCCACATTAAAGTCTCTGGGAGTTTTGCCATTTATTTCAAAAGGACCATGATTTTACTCTTAATTTGTATGGTGCTAGAGGTTAAAAAGATGCCCCTTTGAAACAAATTCATATTTAATAAAAGAAAAAAATAATAAATGTTTGCATGCGAGTAAAGTCTTTTGTGGAGGGTGGAGTATTTGTCACGTTTTACACAATCTTATAAAAGTGCCTAGTCCTTATGGATTATAGACACTGCTGTTGTATCATCTCATCACATATTTGACCGTACTCCCTCACTGATTTCAGTGAGGACTTCTGTTCAAAACTGGTTGTACAATATAGCTAAAAGCAGTGCCTTTCTTAATCAATACCATCAAACATCACTACTAGTCTTTTTTCATACCTATCAGTTGATGATACTTCGTGTTATTCTAAAATGGTAAAACAAAATGTGAGTGCAAGGCAATCCAGGACACAGATCCTGGCACCAGTTAAGACAATGGCAATAATCCTATTAGCTTCAATTAAACTAGGAATTCACACAACATATATAGTAAACAAACATTTTCAGTAGCTATGTGCACGATAGGATGCCATTTGGAAAATGACTGTGCTGCCTACCTCCAAGGCTGAACTCACTGGAATAAGGAAATTCAGTGATGAAGAAAGGGATATTTGGAAAAGTGGGAGCTGGCATTGGCAAATGAAGGTCAATGAGAGTATGATATATAACCCATTCCCAGGGCTAACCTATTTTTTTGGTGACAACATCTTGGGTTTGTTAAGTCTCCCAGTTTATCATGGTATTACAAGAGATTGCTGGTCATTTGGAGCCATATGTCCTTTGTATCTTATCTCTAGCATTGCTGAACACTAACTGTATGAAAGCAAGGTACTTATTTGTCAACTTCTACATTGTTTTTCCCTGTTGTACCCATACTGGTATGATCTTACAGAGAGGTCTGTTGGAAATGTTCACAGCATTAAGCTCAACTTTTCATTAAATTGTTTTGTTTCACCAAAAAACTGCTAAATTTTCTTCACTCGTTTTCAGTCAAAATGGTTCTCTTTCAGTATTAAAAAACCTTGGTATATTTTAGACTTTATAACTTCATTTAACCAAAGATCACTTTTGCTTTAAACACCCAGCATATTTAAGCTTTGGGTGTTTCAGAGCTAAAAATGCAATTTTATAAAAATGTAAAAAAGCCAGGTTTTAAATCTTGATATGTCATACTGCAAAATTGTAATTTTATTTTGTGAACTGCTGTGAAGAAAAATAGCTCCATTATTTTTACCTAGTTCTAATTGTAGGGTTGTTTTTATAAATGCTCAATTGATTATTTGATTATTTTAAAGGAATTTATGGGGAGGGTTTTGTTTTTCAACAAATATAAGAAATTAAATACCCAGTCCTATAAAAGGCTGAGCAGCATTAACTCTCAATTAATTTACATAGTCCCTGCATGAATTTTGCAAAGAAAGAAAAGGGAAAAAATAACATGGTAAAATATAAATTAAAAAAAACCCAGTAGAAATCTTGGGCATTGCTATCTTAACTGTGTCCCTTTCGTTACATTTTTATATTCTGCGTTACAGTTTACAATTTTGCCAAAAAGTAACTTTTAGTGCGACTACCGTGTTTTGCTGTGTGGGCATCAAAGACGCAAACTACTTTGAGAGAAGTTGCTTCTGTTAATGTTCCAACTTCTACAAAATTAGCAAATAGCTTATCTAGAAAAAATGCACATCTCTTTTGAGTTTCCACTATTTGAATGTTGGGTAAATGTCCACATTTATGGATGCTTATCTGAATTTATTATTTGAACTACCGGAGGTTCTAATCTGCTACAAACTGGTATTTCTGTAGGAGGAGATCAAAGAAGTTGGGTATCAACATTGTAATTTAAAGATCAGCACTCAGGCCTCATTGTGTTCAGAGCACAGATTGACTTGAGCAGCCATAGCTACTTTACAGAAACCATTTCTAAACCTTTCAGTACATCTCTAGTGGTAATATGATGCTTGCATGTTATTTTAATAGCACAGTATAAAATAATCTCACTAGAATGAAGCACTCATATTTAGCACTTGAACAGAGCAAGATTTACATGATTTCTGTAAAACATGCAGTCATTTCAGAGAAAACTACAGAGATGAGCAGATTTTGCATCAAACTTAGGTGGGAAATGAGATATGTTAAAGTCTGGCAAGCAAGTTATGTTA
Organism: Alligator sinensis; assembly: GCF_000455745.1. Lineage (NCBI taxonomy): Eukaryota > Metazoa > Chordata > Crocodylia > Alligatoridae > Alligator > Alligator sinensis. The sequence goes on along the minus strand of NW_005842351.1, from coordinate 79,800 downwards.
GCAATCTCTATTGCTGTATTATTGAACCATTCTCTCCTATTTCTGTGAGGTGAAATCAGTGGTAGTTTAGAGCCATCAGCATCTCAGCAGGTAAGACCTATATTTTGTAATTCTTTTTTAAGGCCCTGATCCAGCTAACACTGAAACATATGCATAAAATTACAGATGAGCATAAGGCTAGTGCTGAACTTGGATGGCTTATTCCTGACCTTATAATTATGTGCTAAAATGATTTCCTAATAGGGGCCTGCATCATTTTAAGCACACCAAAGTGTAATTTCTGCAGAAATCATCTTGTTCTTCCAGATAACATTTTATTATATTTGTTCATCTTAAATCACTATGTTGTGCCAGACAAGCAATACAGTTTTAATTACTGTACTGCTTTCTCTAAGACACTTTTTATAAAATAGGTGGTGGTGCATAAATACAATTCAGTGGGAAACATTCCCACTCATGATTTTATAGCTGGTGTCACTCTTCAGCAACACGATGCAATACTGTATATCCTACTAAAAATCAACAAGCTGAAACACATCCTGAATTGGATTAAACAACATCTAGTTGCTTTCTGCTCTTGCTGAATGATGAGCAAGCTTTTTTCAGGTATGGATGGAATAATTAGGCATTTGGATCCATTAAGGACATGATCTTATGTGCTTGAACAGAGTGAGTGAAAGCAGTAAGTGAAGTATGATTACCTCAAAATGTAGTCATTATGTGCCTACTTTTTCTGAAGCTCTTATGATTGGCTTTGAAGTTTGGTAAATATGTGCAAAAGTCACACTTTCCAACCTTGAGGCATCTAAAGCCTTTTCCTCAACAAGTAAATGTGTATGTTTCTAATTTTGTGCAGCACACAGAATGAAATATCATATACGCCTATGGATGCCCTTCTCAGAAAAGCTTCAGGTCCTCTGTGAAAACGCAAGCACAATCCCAAATAACATGACACTTTTGGATACAAAAATGACTGTCTTTCTTTGAAGAACAGAATTTTGAATAACGTAACGATTACAGTAAAATCCTTAATGGCTCTGATGTGTGGGTTGGCCACATTTTTTGGTATCCTTATCTCTTTTTAATAGCTATTTATCATTTGTATGGTGCTGTTAGAGTATGTGGTGCTGTCTTATAAGTGCCAAACATGGTTTCTAAATGATAAATATTTGAAAATCATAAACGTAGCAAGTCATCTGTTTCTGAAAGTTATATATTGCTATGACTTATTTCCAATTTATCATTAGTGCACTTTTTTGTTGCATCCAAATCCTTGCTGTGTATGAGTTCCCATAAATTAAAATATGTTGAACAGCGTGCAGTCTTTTATCCACACTCAATTTTTGAAAGTTTAGACATGATTAAGCCAAACTGAAAAAGGGCAAATCCCCATGCAGTAGATGTAGAATATTCTGGAAGGGTCCTTTGTTGTAATAAGACTAATAATGACACTGTAATTAGAATGGTAAACAGCTTGCTTGCATTTTTTAAACTTCATAAAATTGCATCTTTTTTTACTGTCAAGGACGAATTATGTCATGCATGTAGCTGTACTCTTGTGATATAAAATGTAAAGATACCGTTGTGTTTAAATGAGAAAACAGGCACACATTTAAAGAAAAAAAAGACAAAGAAATGTAAATATATTTGATTAATAAAACATTTTATTATTATGTTGTATGAGCTTGCTCCTCTTTGTTCATATTTAAAATTTTGAAAATGTGTACATGTGGGAAATACAGATATGTTTAAACGCCATTGGGCAAAAGGCAGTGTCAAAATAATCTGAGTGTGTTGCAATATTGTGTGCGCCATATATTTTCTGAATGCCCCACAACATGATTTCTTAGTCTGGATGTTGCAAAGAAGTTTGCAGCATGATCACCATTTTGTCTTTCCTTGCAGCTGTATGGGAAGATGGGAGAGAACCCCAAGTTTTGGGGGTTTTTTAATATGGTGTAACCAAGGGTCACAATATGAAAAAGGGGAAGAACTACTTCTCTATGAGATTCTGTAGCTTGTTTTATGACACAAATAATTTAACTGGGGTTACTTACTCTGAGCATGATTGTACAATTTTATTTACTTTTAAGAGCTTTAACCTTGACTGTTTTTATTTACTTGAGCCCCGACTTCTAAGGATCACCATCTAGTGGGCTAAAACAGAATTTCAATTTTCCAAGTTTATTGACATATTCTCTTTCTTTTTAAGTAAATCTAATACCAAAGCTGAAAGCACTAATCATGTTCCACTGTGAGGAACCTTCTGTGCCTTTTGTAACATGATTTCACTGCAGCCATATATGTCAAAGAGCCATGATTAGTTCACTAAGTCACCCCTTGTTCCACTTGAAAAAATACCACTTGAGTATGAGAAAAATATGTCAGTTTTTGTTGTTTTTCATGTTATATGACCTTTATATAAGCACCAGAACCACCACGGTAGAATAATTGTGTGAAACTACTGTACTTGAAAAAATACGCAGGTAATTGGCCAGCAGGCTGCCTGCTGGTTTGCAAGTAGCTTGGATAGTCAATCATCCAAGGCAAATGTCTATATATGCAAGGAAAGTTCTTTAAAACAAGAAATTGCATTGAGTCATGCTGCATGAGATTATATCCCCTAACCTGTGTAATCTGTCATGAGCTAATGAGACACAAATGTTTAAAAGGGGGGAGAATAGTCCTTTTGGCTGGTGGCCTAATCTAAGATAGCTCAAATAGATTCTTGGGTCCACCTTCTCACTCCCTTTCTTGTGAGTGATTTAGTAGGGGTGAGTCTCAGGTCTCTTGCTAGTGAGTCCCTATTTTTCTTTTTTTTAGTGAATTTACTTAGCTGGTCTGAGAGTTATGGAGACTTAAGTTTGACCAAGAATAGCTTGGATACTCACAAGACTTGATTCTATGCCAGATCTTACACTAGTAAGGAAGTGACCCAATCAGTCTTTGATTTCCCAGCCTTTGTGCTAGTTGCTTTAACAACATGGCCACTTGCTCACAAAATGAACAAAGACTACACTACACCAAGCTTGCAAAGTAGCATAGTCACAGCTAAAAAATAGCTCATTTGGTGCAAACTACTTAATCACTACCAGACGGTTAAAAGAAACCACCTTTCAGTCATCACAAACCTAGGCTAGATTTGAATTGGCAACTTTCAGGTAAATGATGCTGTTTTTTGACATCAATCTCTGCAGTATCCATTTTCCTATCCTCCCCCTCCCCTTTTTCCCTGGTTGATTAAGGAACTGTACTACAGGTTTCAGATTAACTATGGGCCATCCCCAAGATATAGACATCTTTTTTTAGACAGAAGTTACATGATGATGATTAGGCATTTGGAGCTATGTTTGTAAAGAGGACTTAGGTTCAGGAACTTTTAGGTGTCTTAGGCTAAGGACAGGGGTGTAGGTTGTAGCCATGTTGGTCTAACTTGGTTGGTCAACTTGGTTGGTCTAATAAAAGATAGCAGATTCATCCAAAGAACCTTGTCTGCCTTATGCTAGGGACAGACATTCAAAAAGCCCACGCCTGAATTAATTCAGTTTTTGCAGGTTAGTCTAACCTGCAGAGAGTGAACCAGTTTACAAGTGGATAGATGTTCGGCACATGCCTGCAGTGACTCAAGCCAGAAGCCTGGGGGTACTAGAGCAGCCCTCCCTTCCACAAGAGAGGGGGGCATTGCCAGGCCCCAGCAGGCCCGCCCCAGCAGCTCCCTGACAGGGAGAGTAAACCCTGCACACAGGCCTGCCCGGCCCCAGATGGGAACTGTCCCCCCCTCCTCCTTCCCCACCACCGTGGGGCTGGGAGGAGGGCCCTGTTTGGTGCTGGGAGGGCTTTTTTCCCTCCTCCTCCCTACCCTGCAGTGGAGTGAGGGGGGGGGGGGGGTGCTCTGTGCAGCTGCCTGGCCCCAGAGAGGGACTCTTCCCCCTGCTTCCCCACCCCCCGCAGGGCAGGGGGAAGCTCTGTTCCATGCTGGGAATGAACCTTCCCCCTCCACCGTCACCCCCTAGAGGGGCAGCAGGGGCCTGGAGCTCAGCTGGGCAGGGTGTAGGGGTGAGGGTGAAGGGTGTTGGGACCCCCCCACGCACTCCCCCCATGGCATGCAGCCCCTGCTGCCTAGCAGCAGCAGCAGGCAGGGAGGCCAGGGCACTGGTGCCTGGCACTGCACTGCATTGGGAGAGGGTGCAGAGACTGCCCCATTGCTGGGGCTCTGTTCCCCAGGCCTGCAGCTCCAGCACTTGCAGTGGGGGAATCCCCACGCTGGAGCCTGCTGCCTCCCCTGCTCCCTGCTGTGCAGGTTCCTGTACTGCCCGAGTGGAGGGAGCCCTGACCTCTGCTTCCATGCAGAATCCAGCATGGGGCTTCCCCTCTGCAAGTGCAGAGCAGCAGGTGCATGGCACGGAGCCCCTGCAATAGAGGCAGCTGGTGCTGTGCTGGGGGCAAGAAGAGCAGCCCCGTGAAGCCTGCCCAGCAATTTCTATTCCACTCTGGGGCCGGACAGCATTGCATGGAGCGCCCCCACTCTGTGGCAGTGGAGGTGGAGGAAGGGGAGGAGGAGGAAGAGTCCCCATCCAGCACCTCACAGAGGTCGCCTCCCCAGCCTGGAAGGAGGAGAGGGAAGAGTGCCCCCCAGCAGAACAGAGCCCCCCTCCCCACCCTGGGGGACAACCAACCAGCACGGCCCCATTAAAGGTGAAGGGGGCAGGGAGAAGGGTTAATTCCTCCCTCCATCCCTTCCCTGCAGTTGGGGTCTGACAGCTCCAGCGGCTACCGCTGCAGCCCCCTCCCCTTTGCTACCCAGCAGACAGGAAGAATTAACCCAGTCCCTGCCCACTTTGCGTTAACAGGGCTATGCCTGCTGGTGTCTCTGCTAGGGCCATTCCCTGCTCTGGCTAGAGAGCAAAGGGGAGGGGTCAGCCCAGCAGCTGCAGCAGAGAGCCCTGCCCTGCCCAGAGAGCATTCTGGGATGCTGGGGGAGTCTGGTTTAGCTTAAACCAGCAAGGGGTCTGGGACAGACATTACATAAACTGGTTTGAGCCAAATCAGTTAAGTCTGATACCAAATGCAACCAGGTGAATCTCAAACTGGTTTTGGCCATTTTGAAACTGGTTTATGTTCACTAAAGGTTCTGTTCCAGGTTTAAACCAGTTTCTGATCACTAAAACAGCTGGTTTATGTGTAATGTCTGGCCTTACTATCTACAGGAATCCACAGCCTTGAATGAAGCATCTAGACTCTCCAGCCATGGCATGGGAGAGTAAGGTAGTTGAGAATGTGTTCCACAAAGGGAACATGCTAGCAGAAAGCTGCCTAGCCTACAGCAGCCCTTCTCTTCAGCTGGCTTCTGAAGATCCCGTGCTTAGGCACCTAATCTCTCCCCAAACAGTATAAAGGGAATCTGGTTGCCTAACTCAGAGATAAGACTTCCCCTGACCAATACAATGTCCAGTGGATTTTGTGGGTTTGACTTCCAAGTAACTGATATATTCCTGACTGTGGGTCATTTTTATACAACCAGCTAAGAGCAGAAACCACATTTTACACACAATTGGCCTTCAGTAGCTGTGGATGCAGCTTTCTTGCTTTCCCCATTCACTAAAGCAGAGCCAATCATAAAGTCACACAACAGAAGAATCAGATCTGAAAAACACAACTGAATCCATATTAAGGGCAGGAGGAAAAATGAGGAAAGCCTGAATATTAGGAATGGAGTTTTATTTGGTAGGATCAAGATATTTGCACTTCAGCCCTGAAGCCTCACTTCTGAAAGGCACCTGGTCAAATCCAAGTCTTTTGTTGTGTGGTACCTGTTTTAATTTTGGAGACTCCCCCACTTAACTTTTTGTAAGCCAAATCAGTCTGTAGTAAGCAATCCTTTCTGGACAGATCTGTACTGGAACAGCTTTCTCTCAGATGCCTCTCCTTTGGCAGCAGTGAAAGGGACATAGCCTTCTTTTATACTTTTCATGCCCCTCCAGTCTCTCAGTGCCATCCAATTTGTATTTATTTTTTCTTCAACTATCTTAACCCTTTTGCATACTACTACATTCAAACAGTCTCCCTTTCCCCTGCATTTCTTAAAATGAGTGTGCATACGCCTGAGAAAAGAACTTGCCTTTGTTTATATTGGCATAGTGGGTCTTAGGAAAGCATTTTGCTTTTCCATAATCTAAGTCTCCATGAACATGACTCAAGTTATAATGGTTAGGCAGAGCCTTGGACCTGGATTTTTTTCAGGGAGCCAAGAGGAGGTTGGCTTGAGGAGATTGCACCTCTGGAGAACAAAGCTTCTCTTCTAATTCTGTCTGGCAACATTTATTTATTGTATAGGTGGTGGCAGTTGCTCTCTTGTTATCCTGTGGTATGAAAAATCATTAGAAAGCCAATACATGAGAGGATTAGAAAATATTTCAGAAGATACAAAAATGTGCAGATGTGCATACAAATGTGTGTATAAATAGTCTTAACTACAGTGTCCTAACTTGTCTATTCTTTTTGCTGTGCATTCATGGCATGTAGGTAAGAAAGCGATAATGAGCATGATGCCAGATCCTCAGCTGTAATACAGGAGTATTTGAAGTCCATGGAGCTTTGCTGATTTATAACAGCTATGCAGCCATCTACCTCACTATAGGGACTTTGAGGAAATCTCTGTACCTTCAGAATATCTTTATACAGTAGTAGCATGCAGAAATATCCAAGTTAGTTCCAGACCAGAAGCAATATAACCACATTAATGCAATGCTATATATACTAATTGGCTAATTTGAGCAGTGATTCATAGATTCATAGATTCTAGGGTTGGAAGGGACCTCAATAGATCATCAAGTCCGACCTCCTGCGTAGGCAGGAAAGAGTGCTGGGTCTAGATGAGTGCTGGGTTTAGATGACCCCAGCTAGATGCCTATCTAACCTCCTCTTGAAGACCCCCAGGGTAGGGGAGAGCACCACCTCCCTTGGGAGCCCATTCCAGACCTTGGCCTCTCTAACTGTGAAGTTCTTCCTAATGTCTAGTCCACCAGGACTCCAAGATTCCTTTCCGCTTCTGTGCCACCCAGCAGGTCATTTCCTAGGCAGTAGGTATGCTGGACATTTTTCCTCCCTAGGTGCATCACTTTGTATTTCTCCTTGTTGAATTGCATTCTGTTGTTTTCCGCCCATATGTCCAACCTGTCCAGGTCTGCTTGTAGTTGTTCCCTGCCCTCCGGCATGTCCACTTCTCCCCACAGTTTTGTGTCGTCCGCAAACTTGGACAGAGTACACTTCACTCCCTCATCCAAGTCGCTGATGAAAACATTGAAGAGTATCGGTCCTAGGACCGAGCCCTGTGGGACTCCGCTGCCCACACCCTTCCAGGTTGATACAGTGGGGCATGTTAACCTAGGCAGAGTGCCATACTGTTGTGACCATACAGTATCTGTTCAGGACCTAGCATGCCTAGTGCAAGTACTCTGCATGATGCAGTGTGAGCTGGCTTAGGGTATCTTGCTAAAGTGCAACCTTGTACTGCTCTTAGCATTTCCTAACCTCATTTACGTCCTGGTGTTCTTTGTTTAAAAATCCCAAATTCTCTGATTTAAAAAAAAAATCCAAAATTCTCTGATTAAAACCCCCCAAATCCATGTTTTTCCACAATTAAAATGAAATGCCACCATATATATTAATTCAGGGACAAGGGGCAATATCCACAAAGGGGTCCAAACTTCTGGAAGTGGCCAGCCCAACAACCACCTGATCCTGACATACTGAGCTGGCTGAGTAGCATGACGTGATTTTCAGCTCAAATATTCCCATGCCCCTCCAGCCTGCTGGGCCCAATTTAGTAAGTGTTCTTTGAGATGTCGTCCCAGGTTCTACCTTGCAACAGTCAGCCACAGGGTAGACATGTATGCATGTGTATACCCCATGTTATTGTTTTTCAGGACTCCCATGTCCCAGGGAAGTGCCCTAATCACCAGGATATTGGCTATTCTCTCTCATTCTTTCCTGTTGAACTGTTTTCAGTTTGCATAAATAAATATTCACTGGGATATAGACCCAAACTATATCCTAGGTAAGTACCTTAGTCTCTTGCTTCCCTAATGAATATTTGATTATTTATGCAAGATGGAACATGAAAGCTTCTTCTCCCAGAATATCCAATACCTGGGTGGCTATAACATGGCCGCTTTGACCAGGGTTCAAATCCATGCTCCAAATTAGAAAAAATGGATTTGAAAACAGGTCTCCCTTATCTCAGAAACATGCCTTAACCATGGGACCATTGGTCATAATTGGGCAGGGGGTAGTCCTTTTTGATTCCTCTCCCCTCCAGTTCTTGTGAGAAAAGGCTGATCTGGCTTAGACACTTAACTCCCAGAAAGGACCAAGAGCAGAGTTTGGTACCTAATTACCAGGGATCTGGGTTTTCCATTTCCTGCAGAAAAACATGGATTTTCCCCTGTAATGGAAAAAATCATGGATTTTCGCTTTTAAAGGAGAAAAATTCAGATTTTCCCCTTTGAAATGGGAAAACAGAGGTTTCCCCTTTTGCAAACAGCTCTCTGCAGGCTTGCAGAGCTCCAGCCTGCAAGACCTACTTGCAAAAGGTCATGCTGCCAGGAGGTTGAGGCCTGCAGGGAGAGCCAGCAGGGTGAGCTGAGGGTGGGGCAGGGGTGCATGCATGGCAATCACCGTGTCCCATACCATGGGCCAAGGCCAGGGTGGGTCTGGGCTGCCTTATCCCACCATGGCTCATCCCAGCTGGAATCAGGCTGGGGGTGCTACCCAGCTGGAGCAGCAGTGGCAGCTGATCAGTGCAGGAGGGAAGAATTGCATGCTGTGCCCATGCCTGCCAGGCTGGACACTGTTGGCACAGGGAAGGTAGCTGGGGCAGTGCCCAGGGCTGGGGCCAGGACACTGGGGGTGAGCCTTGCTCATCCTTTGCACTAATGGCTGCTGCCCAACTGTGCCATATCCCACTGGCCTGAAGCTGCAGCAGCTGCTGGCAGCTCTGCTGGGGCTAGCACAGGAAGCAATGGCTAGGGCCATGCTGCACAGTGGGGCATGGGGAGGGGAGGAGACAAGAGGAGCAGCATGGCTAGCAGGCCTGTGAGAAGTGGCAAGTATTCATTTTGGATTCGGCCGATTCAGAGGACAGTGATTCAATTCGGACATTCCATCTGATAAATCTGTTGGGATTGAGGGAGGGATTGGGGCTGGGCCTAGGGCG
>NW_005842351.1:60847-70374 GCF_000455745.1 Alligator sinensis | reverse complement strand
CAGCCCAGGGGACTGGGGGGGGGGGGCAATATTGCATAGCCCCTGCTCCCAGCGCTGCCGCACCCGTAGCCTGTTTCCTGTGCTGGCTGGCAAGCGGCAACGTCGCAGAGTCCCTGGTCCCAGCACTGATGAGGGCACAGCAGCACTGGGAGTGGAGGTTATGCCCTGCTGCTGCTTGCTCCCTTCTGCCCGGAGCAGGCCACACTCTCATCCTGCCCTGCCCGGGCAAGCAGTAGCAGGACAGAGCTTGGCTGGGCAGCTTGTCCCAGCCCCAGTCCCCACCTCCCCCATGTCCCTTCCCCCCTCCCCAACCCCAACAGACTTAGTTTATGGGCTAATTGCCAAATCTTTTCCTGAATCAATTCAGTTGCTTTGAATCAGTTCAGAGCTTTTAATTGGTCTCCCAATTCAATTTGGAGATTTGGTCCCCAAATGTAGATATATGTGTATATATGGTGGCATTTAATTTTAATTGTGGGAAAACATGGATTTGGGGGGTTTTAATCAGAGAACTGAGGATTTTTTTAAAATTAGATAATTTTGGATTTTTAAACAGAGAAAACCAGGCTTCCTGATAATTTTCTTGGAGGATATGCCCCTCTCCCAAGCCTTTTATACTTCCTCGTCTTGGTGGAGTCACATTCGTAAGTGCCCATGCAGTGTTTGGACAGCTCAGACACATAATAGAGGAATGCCACTGGATGGCAGAGCCCCACAAGACTAAGTCCCTTTAAGTAACTAGCTCTGTGCTATTTGGCAAGATGCTTTGACATTTGAAATGTCCATGTACCTTTTTCAAATGTTGTCACTTTGGGATGAATAGATATAAAAAGCCTCCTTGCCTTTGGTGGCAGGTGTAGTGCTTAAAGAAGGGAATTCTATTTTCCTTTAGGCAATTTAGACATTTCTATCTGCATGGTGCAGTAGCAGCTAATCGGTTTAACAACCGCTGTAGAATACACAATATAGAGACTATCTCAATGTTTTTAAGTTCCTGCTGTAAAGATGTGCATTGTTTGAAGGTAGGAATGTGCAACTTCTGGCTTTTAGATGCTCTGAACAGTGCTAAGAGGAGGACTGTTGAAGAACTGCTTTTTCTTATGTGAAAAATTTCAATAAAAATTTTATTTCCCTTTTTATTTTCTTTTAAAACAAAAGCCAATTCATGTGTTTTGGTTTTAGGTTGCTGACATCTTGAAACTGAAAACCTGAAAAATTTCTAGAAGAGAAGACATTTTTGTGAAGATTTCCATTTTGTTAAGTAACCCATTCTTCATCAGAAAAACACTTTAACAGATTTTTTTACCACCTCTACTTACAAGTGTAAATCACAGTTACTTGGGTAATCTTAATTATGTCCTTCCATGTGTTTGTTTCCTCAATTATTCCTTAACTATTTTAGTTGGTCTAATGAAAGATATCGGATTTACCCAAAGAACCTGTCTGCCTGTTTCCTTACATATTGAAATCTGTGACTTCCAAATAGTTGTGTTTTTGACATGGCTTCAATGGCATTCCCTCAAACTTTCTGGTAAGAATGTTTAGACTTAACTCCCTACAGCCTTGTCTTTACCAGCAAAATAAAGAAAGGTATGTTAACCGCATGTATCTGTCTCCAAGTAAAATCTTTTAGTGAAGGCAAGACAGTTGGTAGCTTTCACATGTATTAGTGTCTAATTAAAAGATCATAACAGCACCTGAATTGATGCATAGCTTTTCCGTTTTCCCTTCTGTTTGTCAGTGCCTTCCCAGTACAGAAGTTTCCTGTATTGAATAATTCTGCTCTGACCTATATAGATGTGGACTCTTACTTCCCTTTTTGATAGCATAATGCTGCTACAGCCCACCAGCACACTAGGTGCTAAACCTTATTGCACCTTAAATTCACATCTAATCTGTTATACTAGTGAAACAGGTACCATCCTGATGTGCAGCTGCTTCAATATACTGTAGCTTAAAATACATTCTCAAAACAATAATGGAGATCAGAATCTCACATGCTGTTTGCTTATTTTAATGATATCTTCCCAGCAGATATATTTTAATAACTCATGTTTTGTATCCTGTCTTCTGTACACCTTTGGATAGTAATATTAAAAGGAAAACACATAAACACTTGTGATTCTGCTTGAATCATACTTGCACAGGTTTCAGAATGAATTGGGAGAAATAAGGCATAGAAGCTATGCCTTGTGTTATCTGTGCTGATAATTGTAGTGCCATTCAAATGTATTCTCTAGTGATATTTGGCTAAGGGAGAAGTCACAGCATAGCAGAATCCTTATTATCTCCTGCAGTTTTGTACATACATTAAATTATGTGTCTGCCTGTGTAAACCTTGATATTTGCCTTTGAATGTCTGCTACTGTTTGTTTGTATTTCACAGAATACTGAGCCCCCTTAGTAATGGCTGAAAAGATAAAATCTATCTGCAAACCTTGTCACAAGTAGAGCCTAAGTCATTTAAAATAACCAATCCAATCATCCAAGTCTTGATTGTTTGATGTTCTTTCTGGCTTTACAGTTTTGATTAAGAGGCTCAGCAAAAAGGTGAAGTTGCAGAATAGCAAAGGGTTCCTTGACCTAAAGAACTTGAAGTCAGCAGGTCACTTATAGTGACTGTGATTTATTGATCAATAAACATAGCCTTTCCAAACCCTTTTTTTTTTTTTTTTGGTTTCACTGGCCTATTTTTGCAGACATGGTACTCGCCTTCAAAGGATGTGTAGTGAACTTTCTGTAAGAACACTTAATGGCACATGTGAAACACAATGCATCTGTTATTATTTTTAACACTAATCATATGTTTCAATAAATTATTGTGTTTGAATAACTACAGTAGGCTTTGAAGCAAATGAGATAATGCTAAAAATTATGTTTCATCCTACAAAAGAGTTATGACCTATTGTAATAAAAAACATTAGAACTTGATTTGCAAAAACTTTCTTCAGCTAAAACTAACAGTAAAACTACATATCCAGCAAATGAAGGTCTTTTTAGTGAAAGGCATGGTGTAAACATATTTAGAAAGATGGGGAGGATCAGTTGTTTTCCTTTGAACAGCTTTGTTTCCAGGTATTCATATCATGCCAGCAATCTGCAACATGGAGAAAGTATTTGAGCGCCTCTCTCTGAAGCAACACCAACTTACAAAAAGGTAATGAAATAAAAAAAAGCCTAAAAGTAATAAGAGGAAAAGAGAAGACAAGAGTGAAAAAAGAGTGAAAAAAATGAAAGATACATGGATACATAAAAACTAATTATTTCAAATAATCACATTTTTAGAAACTGATTGCGACTCATACTGATTCTAAAGTTTAAATGCATAAGAAAAGTAATCTTATTTGAATAAACATCTTGGCAAAATTTAAGCAAACAAACTATATTTGTTTTAAAAGAATATTAATTTTGCATTGTAGTAGGTAACTGTTGATCCTCTGGATTATGGTGTGTGTGTAAATGATCTAGTCAGGTGCCTGATGAATCCATTTGTATGGAGTCCTGTGACCATCATACCAAGACCTTATATATTTTCTTAACAAGCATTGTTCCAATATAGCATATAGTCTTATTTTGTCGTGCAATTCAGGTGTTAGAAATGTAAACTTTATTTTTTCCTTTCTTAAACGTTTCTATTAAACTTTCCTTCTCTGGGTACCTAAATCATGCATAAGTTAGAAAAAATGGAAATTGGATGGAGGAGAACGATAAAAGGTAGGTATTCAGAATAATAATAATAAAAAACCTTATACCAAAGAATATTAAGAGTCTAACACTAATAGGCCTTATAGGAAGAGGAAATATGAATCTCACACAATTTTTTCATTAAAATTATTATTCAGGTAAATCTTTCATTTGTCTCTACTTTCAAAGTACTGCACTTCATCTTGCATTAAACCAAGGTAATCTTCCACATGACAGATCAGCTGGCTGCTGTTCCTACACACGATAGTACTTGGGAACTTTTTAACAATCTTCACTGTACATTTGAAATGAAATGCTCCATGAAGGAATAAAAATAAGCTTCTTATAACCAAAACCATTCTGTGTGAGGTGGGTAGCTTTTGTTTTGTTTTTAAAGATTCAATCCAACATACACTGCATTTGAGAGGCTTATTGCACTGTGTTTTGCTCTGGCTCTCATATTTGGGGTTCCACTTAAACCCATTAAACTACAATCCCTGACTGGATACTAAACTGACTGGATTCTTTTCTTAAACCTGAAACTTGCAGAGGAATTAAAAATACAGGAAGAGACAGCCCACATACTGCATTCCATACCAAACCGAGCCACATAAAAATAGACATATATAAAGATAAACAAAGAAAGTCTTGAAGTGCCAGTCTTGAAACAAAGACAATTGTGTGTTCACAGTATAAATATAATCTTCAGGAGATGAGACCTTTTGTTTATTTGCAACATGGTTTTTAAATGACATAGTCTGATATCAACATTTGATAAGTGGGAAAAAGTAGCACTTCATTCCATGTCATCTGTTCCATTAGGGTGCTGCTTGGTTTTCATGCCACCCATGTCACTACAGACATACAGTGTTTCAGATGTACCCACCACCAGTTTTGAGACCACATGGCACAACATAAATTATATTCTTAATGCTCTTCCATGGGACCCCTGTGTTTCTTAATGCTTAATGCTGCTATGAGTAAATGATTTCTTTCCATTACTGCTCAAAATGCCAGAAGGCAGGAGAAATTTAAACACAACTAAGATCAACATTGTGAGTTTACTTGGCCTCCACATCTAGCAACACTGCCATAAATTTTTAGGCTTCTTATTTGAGAATTTAAAAGGCCCTATAGACTTGGCAAGATTTACACAACAATGTTTCTTCTACATGGATTATAAACTTTGGAAATGCCAAGCACTGGGCTTTGTATTGCATTTGGTCAATGGGTCACAGTGAGACCCAGCACTTTCCCAGCCAGATGCTCTTTCAGCACTGACCACTGCACTAGTGACAACTTCACAATGCTGGAAGCAGCCTTTGGGTTTTTTTTGTGCTTTTTCAGATGTTCCTACTTAGAACAGAAATAGCTCTCTTGTTTAATTGTTACAGTTCCTGGTATCTGGAACTATATTCACCTGTGGGCTATGCCAGGCTCTTACACACTTCTGCTTCTAAAAACCATACATATAACCATACAATAATTATAATAGGAATATTATGCTACACAAAAGAGACTGGCTTTCATTTCTGGCAACAGTCACCTGACATGAGTCAGGGTTACAAAAGGTTATTCCCTCATCACTTTGGTGTTGGCATGCCCTGACTCCAGCAGTTACTGTTACATGTGCGACATTGGAAAGCACAGCCATCCAAACATTTCCTGTTCCCTCACAGTCCTTTCACTGCAAATCAATGTGATCTGTATTGCTGCACATCATGTTACTAATGATGTTGTTCTGCGGTGTCTGTGGTAACAGGCAGCCTTGGGATGGCCAACAAATAACACTAGTTTAGCTCCATCAAAGAGCCCTTTATTATAGTAACTCCGTGCAGGCTTCTTCACCCCTACCCCCAACCCCCATTGGATTATGTTTTCTTCCTTGAAAATACTGTGGATTGAAGTTAGTGAAGCATTTTTCCCCAAACTGCATTTTGTGCAGTCTGGAAAGTATTTCTCAGAGGATCCGCTATTGTTTGCAGTGAATAATTTATCCCAAGAAAAGATAATGCCTAAGTATTAATGTAGTATTAGTAGTCTTTCCATAGCATTATAGACAACTGTTACCATCATTCCACTTTCTTTTTATATAGAAATGATAGTGTATATCCAGTGTACACTACTGAAAACCTTACTATTGCCTTGCATGACAATACCTAGGGTATTCCTTATAATGAGTACAGTGTTGCAAGTGCTGGGCTACCACTACCTAGTTTTCTAAGGAAGACCTTCAAATTTGTAACAATAAACAGATGATGTGACTCTGAATCCCTCCCTCCCATATTCAATGTTTTATCTATCAATGTGTAATGGGATTATAATTCAGAATATTACCTGTGATTGTACCCAAGTGTTGATGCTCAAGTATAGGGAAAGGTTTAAATGACAGAATGTGAAACTATGCAAGGAATTCCCAACAGTTAATTTCTTCTAGCGCTAGTTGTGTTGACTTCAGCCTCGGCTTCATGATTCAACATTTATTAAATCAGTAATTTACTGCAATAAAAGTAAGGTATACCGCAAGATCTGTGTATCTGACAAATTTGGAACTAGAATCAGGGACTGTATGTTTGAAAGCAATTTGGTAGGGATTGCTGCATGGATTCATACCTGCTTTGACCACCCATGGAATAACCCACATGTGTGCTGAACACACACAGACTATTCATTGTACAAGCATCAAGCTGCAGTCTCTTCTGAACCACCTGGGCTCTTAGCACTTAAAGATGAACTGCAAATCAATTATGAAAATAGAGGTTAGCCCATATTTATGGGCTGAATTTCCCCTCTAGCTAGGCTCTGGGGGACATTCCATATTGAAATACATTTCAGCTACTCTTTTAAATAATGCTTTTTTCCTCTGTGAAATCCTATTAGTACTTCCTGATCCACTGAAGATATCCCAGGATGCAGCAGAATGCATAGATTGCAAGGACTGCACTGATAGTTCCTAAATTTGTTATGGCCTTGAATGCTGAGTTTAGGGATATATGCTGTGAACCAAAAAAAAAATACTAAGAGAATTTCACAGAGGAAAAGAATATATGGAGGCTGTTCAATGAGGCTTTTTAGCGAAGAAATGTGGATACTTTTCATTTTCTCTTTGTAACTGATATTTTCCATGTAAACAAGTGAATCAGAATGAGAATCACGGTGTAGAATTATTCGATGTTTCTGTATTAAAATTCTCTTTTCCAGCAGAGGAAATCAAAATAACCAAGTCTTAGATTTAGGCACCTATACATGTGCATTGAGGCTGCTCCAACGTGCTGCAATTACAGTGCGGTGGAGTAGACTCAATTAATCGAGTCCATTGGAGTGTGGTAATTACTGTGCTCCAGCAGACTGCAGCGTCACGTGCATCAGCATCCCCATGACGAAAAATGGCTGCGGGGGTGCTTTAACTAAAGCTCACTCAACAAGCTTTAAAGGACTCCTGCTGCCATTTTTCAGCACAGGGATGCTGATACATATGACACTCCAGGAACTTTAATTGGAGTGGCTCTCAGACCTGCTCTAATTAAAGCATCTTTCCCCCCCCCCACCTCCCGAGTCCATGTATAAATGCCCATTTTGTTACAAATGGCAAATCACTTCACCGTGATACCAAGAAGTTGTATATCTGTGTCCCAGCAGTGTAGTTCATCTTTGCCAGGAAAATTGCTCTTGCATAAGCCCACTCCCTAATAAGGTTATTTTAACTTTATTTCTAACATTCACTGAAGGCAGGCAAGAACAAAAATAATTAATTGGTGAGATAAAGCTCCTATTTGTGTTGTGGGTACATTTTGCTTTCACATACTTTCATCTGCTTCCCATATTGCAGAGAACACGGTTAAACAACAGTACTGTTTTTTGGGTTGGGTTTTGTTTTGTTTTTTTGGCGGGGGGGGGGGGGGGGTCATAAACACAATATGAAAAGTGTATCCTGTTTTTATAACCTAAAAATTCACACTGGAACAATTTCTGCTCACACCAGCTGATGATCTGGCCTATATGCACATAGAGTATAGAGAAAAGAGACTATTTTATTGAAGAAGAATTAAGATATAGGACAAATATGTTCAGAGAACAGCGATAACTTAAGTATAAGGAAAAGGAAGGGGGAAGTTCTTCCATACGTGAAGAGAGCAAAAAGATTATTAGCTGAAACAGGAGAAAACATTTAAAAACAATGTGACAGATATAAATCATTTCAAACCAAATCCAAAGCTTATTGAAGTCCCTGCCATTCTTACACTGATTTAAACGGGTTTTGGAACATTCTCTTAATTAACCCTCATTTGAGGAATTACATTAAGAACATAATCATATTGAGAACACATTCAAATCAGACACAAGATCACACTTAGCTGAAGAGTTTCTTTTCATGCTATGTGTCAGGAGGTGATGTGACTCCACCAGATTGTTGTTTGAGACATTAAGTGACATGGCTACCTGTGAGTGGCATTCGGTGACGCAGTGGCAGAGGAATGTGACCTTAATATGCACAGTCTTGCGGACAGAGCATGATCGCATATAGCCTAACCAATCAGGAGTTACCCCTAGAGCGTGACTGGCCGGACCAGCATGCTGAGGCCTCTAGAGTGTTCCATCAAAGGGGGACCCTGATTGACTACGGAGTCTATAAAGGGGACTGTGCGCCTCAGCGTGGGGTTCCCCAGACGCTCCCAGACTCCGGTCCTTGGGATCAGATCAAAAAGACAGCCTGATCACCTGTCTTGCCGTCTGGACAGACCCCTAGGCTTCTAGCTAGATTACTAGCATAGGCTGCTACAGCTTATAGCTAGACCACACGCAATCCGGAATGCCCTGTGTGTTGCCCAACTAGGCATCATACTTGTATTGTTAGTACTTTCAGCTGCAGTCAACCTTCACGACTACACCTTACTTGTCACTCGCCGCTACCCATCATTTGTTCGTTTTTTCTACCTGCACCACGTCGTCTGTGTCCACCTGCTACTGTAAATAGTCCTTGTAATTAGTTTCTGTATTCATCAAGTTACTTCAACTCGTTAATCATCTGGTTGGCTTGTAAACTTATAAATTTTCCTCACCTACCAGTTGTCTCAGTATTGTGCCCTTTCTCCCTCTCTCTCACACCTGGCATCCCCGAGCGTGTCTGGGTTGGTGTCACCACCCAGTGCCCCACTCAACACGCAACTGCGGCCGTTTCCCAAGCACTATCTGGGAATCGTGGCCCACACTATGGAGTCAGATAGCTAATATGAATCAAAAAGTTATTAGACAATTATGAATAGCAGTAAGATCTGTGATTACATTAGCTGGGATAGAACCACCAGGGACGTAAACCTGTAACAAGTGCTTGGAGATATTTGTCTTCGGATCAGAAAACATCCCTCTAGGCCATGTCTACACAAGACACTGACTGCACAGTAGCCCATGACTACTACACAGTAGCATCGCATCACACTTTGTCACATGATGCTACTGTGTGGTAGTCTTCAGCTACCGTGCAGTCAGTGTCACAAAAAAGCAGTCCAGCGATGCTACTACACAGTAATTCTAGTTAGTGTGCAGTCATTTAGTACTTGCTTATATAAGTAATAAATGACTAGGCAGTAATGACTGCGCAGTCAGTGTCTTGTGTAGACACGGTCCTAGTGTATCATATTACAATACTCCATTTGAAGGGTTTTACACCTTTTAAATTACTTGACTTAGCTGCCTGAGACAGAACACTGCCCAATATCTATCACACCAGGTAGGAAATTTGATCAGATCCAAATCATGTGAGAGAAGGGACAACCTTGGGCCAAGTCTTGAGTCGGCTCGCCCACCTATCTCTATGGGGCAGTCTGCCCAGTCTCTCCTCCCCT
>NW_005842351.1:55026-60764 GCF_000455745.1 Alligator sinensis | reverse complement strand
CTCTGACCCTGCCCTACACAGTAGCCCATGTCTCACAGATAGCATCCTGGTTGACATTATGCTCCTGGCCTAAAACTAGGCCAACTTAGTCCTTTATCAGGCCTCTTTCACACACACATTCACACTGTCCTCCTCTCACTAGGGCCTTTCAGACTCCACCCCCTCTCACAGGGTCTCTCTCTCACATCAACAACTTGTTCTGCCCTGCTCCCTCTTGAAGCGGCTCCCGTAGGGCTTGGGGCTTTATCTGGATCATGCCTTGGGTGGTGACATGCAGTCTGTTGGGCCTCTCCCATGACCCTCACCTGGTTAGTGGCCAACCGATTCACCACACTAACTCTGCCCTAGCCCCTCACCTGGCTTCTCATAACCAGTAACTTGTTTCTCAGGGGGGTGGCCCATGTGCTGCCCTTCAGGCTGTCCCACAGCCCTACTCAGCACACCACCTAGGGCTGCCCTTCAGACTGACCCTCAGCCCTACTCAACCCTCATCAGGGCCCTATTGCCCTCTCTCTGGGCCTACACATCTATCCCCGACCCCCCGGGGCCTCCGGGATCTCATTCCCCAGTAGGACCTCAGGTGCCACAGCCATGCCTGTCCCTACCTGGGGTCTTACACCCCCTGGGCTCAGGTAACTGTAGTTGTGCCTGGCCCCCTTATACCCACAGTTTTGTGGGGGCTAGGGGTTATTGAGGCACCCTGACCTGCCTTTCACTGGGGAGGTGAGCAGTCCTGGTATTTAAGTGGGGCTGCCACTAGGGTGGCCATCACAGAGGAGAGTCTGGTTGTTCTCTGTCCTCTATTGATATGAAACCAGACATCTTTATGCCCTCTATTTTTCTCTTGAAGAGTAGCAGAAAACCAGAATGTCCTCCGTGATGGCCACTCTAGCTGCCACATCACCAGCAGTCCCACCAGGCCTCCCTATCCTGGCAGGGTGCAGTTTTGGTTCATGCCCAGGACTGGGAGCCCCCTTTGTCTTACCTGCCAGATGTTTCATACAGCAGTTCAGCCTAACAAAGTCTCTGCCTGGCTGCCAGCAGCAAACTGCTGTGTTTTAAAATGGCCACCGCAGTCAGGCACCTGCTGGCTGCCTGACTCAGCCCTTAAAGTGGCAGGCACTACAAGTGCACTGCCACAGCATAAAAGTTAACTCCACATTTGTGGGAGTAGTCGGGCAGGGGGGAAGGAGGCATAGGCCTGGCAATGTGAAGGTAGGCCTCTCTTTCCCCAGAGATTCTCTGCCTCCCATTAGCCAGACAGAATGAGATGGGAACTGACTGGCCTCTTGCTCCCACCCTTCCCTGTTAATGGCCATGTCTTTTGGAGCTTTTTTAGTGGCTATGCCTTATGCACCTGTAACTGTGATTTAGAAGATGAATCTTTTTAAGTGTCCTTTGGGTCTGACATGTCACATATTTTAGGGCCAAGAAAGAATTATTTGAAGTGTTATAGAGGCAAAGCTTGATTAAATAGGAACGAGTGAGAAATTAATATTACTCATTTTGTAGTGAGGACCTGAAGTGTCTGCAGATAGAGGTCTCTTTTTGGTGCCTTTTTTCCCCTCCCTCTCTCCTCCTCTCCTCCAAAAGGGGAAAAAATAAGCAGATTCAGGACACTGAGCTGAACTGTAGAGTTAGTCTATCTCCAATAACTGGGCTTATGGCAGGAACCTTCTAGTACCTCTCAGCACTGGACCATATAAACATCTTGTATCAGAGCCCTGAGGTAGACTAGGCTCCCCTTCTGCTATTAAGTTCATAATACTGCAACCCACTGTTTAAGCCTTTCCCACTCCCTGTTGGCATTCATCTGTGTACCTAGATCAGTGGACTATCAATATTTTAGGAAGTGGGATAAGCAGCAGGTAACCTAGAATTTTAAGAACCTAGAATTTTAAGAACATAGACTTCCATTAGGTAAATTTAATCTGCTGATTGCCAGCTGCACTAGGACTGGGTAAGTCCAAAACTCTTTTGTAATTTAAATCAAATAAAAAGTAGAAAATATCTAGAGCAGAACAGAGAATACTTGTGTCTAATAGTCAGATTCCTTTTTCAGGCCTTGCTTTACATGGGCAATCCAACCCTCTTAAAGAAAGCACACAAGCACATTCTTAAGTGAAATCCCATCCACTTCACAGGGAACAAAATGCGCTTACAGATAAGCATGTGCTTAGTTTCCTTACCAAACAGGGATGTTTTCTGAATCAAGGCCATTAGTCCATATGATTAAAGGCTATACACATGCCTTAAGGAATTACCTGATGATAACCACAAAACAAAGTTGGAGACTTTCATTGTTGTCAGAACCTTCAGGGATATCTGTTGTGTCCTAGTTATAAGATCTATATCAATATTTGGTGATTATTACCGGATTTTTATAAGCAAAAACATGGTTTTGGCAAAATCATGACAAATCAGATCCCACTGCCTTTGCAAGATTAGTTTTCATATAAATTAGAATTATTAATTATGAATTCATATTAAACTGAGGAAGAAAAGATGGACAAAAAAAATCTTCAGATTGTTTTCCTCCAAATTTTATGTAAAAATAAAGAGACCAAAAAAGATAAAAGTGAGTGGAAAAAAATTATAATTGATATATTTCATTTGGTACAGTAGAAAGGAAAATGCCTCTGCTAACAGACTATGCACAACCTTAAACAATACCAGATGTGTTACAAAAAATACCACTAGCTGCTACTCATAATTTTTAGATCCACACTTTCTTTCTAGGCAGCTATGAGCAGGTAAAGTGTGATGCTCAAAAATTCCAGCATGTTATCCCAGTTAAAACTTTGATAAGAAAAGAAAAACAAACAAAGAAACAAAACCCCACACGGTTCATGTAGTTTGGAGAGAACTTTAGTATCTTTTGAGTGAGTTGCGTAAAAGTGTACCAATGGGGTTTTTTTACATTTTTTTCAGTCTTTCACTTAGTGAGGTGGAAATCTAATTCAGTCTCTGAGGGCATCACAGCTGTTGAATGAGACCACTTATTATTTCTATGTGGAAATGGGTTTTGTATCATATCCATTTGCTAATCAGGATAGGACAATCTGAATGTTCCACTTTGATCCAACAGCTTTGCATTGATGGGTATAAAGCAGATAGAAAGCCATTTTAATGAGCTATTTGTGGGCTTTTCTTGAGGGAGAGAAGGAGACGCAAAGAGTTTTGAAGGCTGCTCTGTACCACTCTCTGTACTGGATACCCACCACACAGGACATGATAAGACTGCTATTCTGCTCCGTGGTCCCTCATGCTGCTTCAAGAGCCCAGTGGAAATATGGGCAGCTGGACACACCTAGAAGCCACTGTAAATTGTTCAAGGGTCACTTGCTCTCTAGAGGTGCATGAAGTACCACTCTATAATTAAAACCAATACACTCCTCAGAAGAGGAGCTCTGTCTGCATATATGTTTGTACATATTGACAGGGATCTCTGGATACTACTGTAACACAAATATTATTGCTAAAGTGTCATTCCATTGTATCACCACATCATGCTTTTTATATTATGTCATTGCAGCTTAGTGGGAAAATTCACTACCATTAAGGTGCCATAATTTATGATACTGGATATATCAGATCTTTTATTCCAGACAGCCCACTGTAAAAGTGCATGACTATACAGATTAAAAGGGGGTACTTTGAACTCTAGCATTTTTAAACTAAAAAGTGGCAATTTTTTCCAATATTTCCATTTTTATAACCAGATCTAGGTCAAATTGCAAACACTAGAAAAACTACTCTAGGGAACAATCCTTCTCAGCCAGACAGACAGACTAAATGAACTAAGACTTTGCCAGCTATAATTTTTCTGATCTGTTCCTTATATTCTAAAGAGCCAAAAATATCCACATACTCTCCATGGATAGGTCGGCTAGAGACACAAGGCCAAGAAAACTCCACGAGACTGAACTGGTGACCTGGCCAAGAGAAGAGAACTCCAGTAAGTTTGATCCCTAGATCTCACATTCAGATGCTCCTGAATCTCTGTCTATGTCCATCTGTTACAGAAAATACAAAGTCATTCCCCAGTTTTAAAACATGGTGACTGGCCTGATTGATGTTTATGTTTCTCCTGGGAAGGAACAGTAGCATGAGACTGCATTATAATAATTCAAGGAGGTGTGACTAGAGAATAGCTGTCAGAACGACAGTCCTGGAGTCTGTAGAGCTACCATGGTTTCCAGTGGTAGTTCCTTCAAAGCTAGTTTTTACTCAAAGCTCCAAAGGTTGAATTAATCCTTTGTGAAACTCCACTCAACTAGAATTACACTAAGGATATATTTGGCCTTGAATGCATAACTTTCCCGAGACTCTTCTTATATTTCTTCTGCAGTGAAAAAATATACTCCAGTACATTTTGATATTGTTGCAGTGGGTTGGCAGCCCAGCAAAACACATGTAATCCTATAGAATGTAATGAATTTGAGTCATCATCATATATATATATATATATCACATTTTATATTTGTGACAGGCATGTATTTGTGTGGTCCTCTTAACAGTCTGGGGAAAGCACTAAATAATTCCTGTGTATTCACATAACTTCATTCCCAGCCAGATCTTGTTTACCTATTGCCCTCTCCCCAATATATCCTGTATACTACATTTCTTTTCAAAAGGTTAATTTCCTAGCCTTTGCCTCATGAATAAACGTGAGAGGCAGTTATTTTGAATCATGTCACTTAAATTAGCTTACATCTACTTTAAATGGTATTATTTGAAGAAAAAATGGAGATACTGACACAGAAAGACATATCTAAATAGTATTCAAAATATCCCACCTAAAGCCTGCAGTCCTTGTTCAGTCTTTATCCTGGCACACTTCTTACTGAAGTCAATGGGAAATTAGCCTGAATAAAGACTAAAGACTGCAGGATATGGCCCACTGGGCATAATTACTAGAGATGGACAAATTAGTTTGGATAAAATAGAAAAGGAAACAAAACCCAAACTGCTCAGAACCCAAACTAAACTGACATCAAACTGTTAGTCTTTTGCTGGTGGCTTAGATATGAGACTAACAATATTCATAGCCCTCCATCCCTTCACAAGACTGGCATTGTACGTTGTTGGGCAAACCTCTACAGAGCCCTCTTTTATTACACTAATGGTACCTAGTGCTTCTATCACAGCACAGCAGCATGGTACAATCACAAGTATCCTACTCCATAAAGCTAAGTATAGACAGCCAAAAGCCTGATGCTGAATCAATTCAATCTTTGCAGGTTAGTCTAAACTGTGTAGATTGAATCAATAAGCAAGTGAACAGACATTCACTTTCGATTCCAGAAATGTCGACACATGCCTGCGGTGACCCAAGCTAGAAGCCAGGGGGCACTAGAGCATGCCTCCCTGCTAGGCTGGAGCAGACAGGTTGGGCCAATGCTAGTCCACCCACCTTGAGAGGCGGGGTTTGCTGGGAAGGTGCAAATTTTCCTAGGATGCGGAGGGACTGAGAGTTAACTTGAAACTGGAGGGAACCTGGGACAGAACTTCAATAAACTGATTTAACCTATAGCAGTTAAATCTGATACTACATCCATCCAGGTTTATCTTAAATCAGCTTTGGTTATTTTGAAAATAGTTTATGTGCACTGAACTTTTCTTGTGTTACAGATTTGAACTGGTTTCCGATTGCTTACATTGGTTTGTGTGTAATTTATTTCCATAGATTAACTCCATTCAGCTTGCACAGAGCTCTCTTGGTTCTGTTACAGCAT
>NW_005842351.1:18698-54995 GCF_000455745.1 Alligator sinensis | reverse complement strand
TGACAGAAGCCATGGACAGGTGTTCATTTCTAAAGGTAAGAATTAGCTGAAATCCTCCCTGTTAGCCTGGGGGATGGAGCATACATGCGTTTCAGTCTCCTGGCTGAAAAACTACAGAGGAGAGCCCTCTGGCACAGGGCACTAAAGGATGGCTCCCTGGACCACTCCCACCCATTGACAGCCTGCCTAGGAAGGGGCAGGCAGTAAACAGGTAGTTTTACAGCTGGAGGCACAAGGACATAGGGCTAGGGAGAGACTCCCTGACTTTTAACTGCTGCATTTCCTCACAAAGCCAGAGGCCCAGGAGAGCAGGGCTGGAGAGTGTCACCCCAAGCCTGGCTCCCAGCCCTGCCAGCTTTTAAATCATTACCAATGCTGCTCAGTTGGACAGTGCAGATGGTGATGTGAGCCTGGCAATGTCGGGAAGCAAAGTGAGGAAGGCCTCCCTTAACCCCAATTTCCCACACCTGAGCTTTCAATCAGCCTGTGGGCAGTACGCATGGCAATTCAAAAACCAGGGAGTCAGGAACTGGAGTTGGGGATGGTCTCTTCAGCCCTGCTTCCCCTTGCCTCTGGCTTTATGTTACCTTGCATACAGCTCATCTGGGCTGCGCACACAGCAATTTAAAAGCCAGAAGAGGTGAGAAACAGGCTCAAGGCAGCTATCCCTGAGTCTGGTTCCCAAAGTCCCCAGCTTCACATCACCACTTGTGCCACCCAGCTACCAGAGGCCCAGTTCTGGGAGCCTTGCCACTGCAGCACAGCTGCCTCCTGTGCCCCATGGCACTCCTCCAGTTCCAACTGGAGGAGAACAGGGGTGGAGTAGGGGGGGGCATTCTCCCTGATAGCAGGGAGGAGAGAGGGGGTGGGGGGGACATTTTGTAAGGCAGGGTCCCCACAGAGCTCCCTGACAGCTTCCCATGGGGTAGGCTATGAGAGAGCCAGTGCTTTCCCTCCCTCTCCTTTCTGTCCCTCCCTCTCCATTCAGGTTAGATCAGGAGGAAGGTCATGCTCACCAGTATTGGATCTAACTTTTGTGGAAGGGCCAGTTCTTTCCCACAAGGAGTCCCTTGAATGACTGCGCACTCTCTTTTTATGCTGGGAGAAAGGCTTTTCTCCCTGCATAAAAGTAACACGTGTCTGTGGTCACAGTATCATAAGGTTCAAGTTCAAAAACAGAGAACTACTTGGGACTTCTAGCTTGGAAAGCTATTGTCACAACACTTTGTACCCCAAAGCAGATGTAAGGAGGAAGGGAAGCAATCCTGATACCAGCCAAAGAGAAATAGGAGTTTCTAGAGAACACTACCAATCCTGTACGGGGTGAGGAAGGAGAAGGTCTTTGCCATTTTTAGCCAAACTCAGCACATACTGCACCCAAATGAGGTCCGAATCCTAGAGTTTTACTCACACGTGTAATCCTTACTCTCCCCAGGGCTACAATATGCATACATACATAAGGAAGGATTATTCACCAATGACAGGGCTGCAAGCCGGGTTTACACCATGGGAAAACCCTGGGGGAGAGCTGGGGGGAAGAGGAGGGGCAGGGCAGTGCAGGAGCACAAGGCTGCTGCTGCCACCATGTGCTCTGCCCACCCCAGCTCTTGCTCTGAAAGCCAAAGCAGTGCACTGTTTGTGCATCAGCTGCTGCTGCAAGAGCATCTACAGGGCTTGGGGGATGATTTTGATGTCCCTCTTAAGTCAGCACCTGGGGCTGGTGCCCATGTGGCCCACCTCTGGTTACATCACTGTTATTCATAAATATAAGGTGGGTAGGAACCAACTATGAAGGACGGGAGAAATCAGAAGAAATCTTGTTGCTATGAGATGTCCAGTCATATTTTATGACCACAGTTCTGATAAATTATGGATAAAGCATCCAGATTTGTAGAAGTTTAGCTGAAATAAACCTCCTGAGATGAAAGTCTCATTTATAATAACAGAGGCTGATTGGAGAAAACAGACATTTGCATTTGGCCTTATAAATGTTTTTAGTCTGTTAGGGCATATATATATTTAACAGAAAACAAATCAGCTAATTCCCATACCTTGCTGTTGGATCAAAAAGGCAGCAAATCATTTCTATGACTTCTAGTTGGAAAACTTGTGAAAAGTCCTATTTTCCAGCTGAGTGACTGAAAAATATTCATTAATATTTTAGAAGTATTGAAAAGAAGCACATAAATTTAGTCCTCTGATATTATGGATCCTCAGTGATAAAACTTAAAATAAAATAAAATAAAATAAACTGTCTCCTCCAGATTATTTAAACTGCAAAGGCAAGTGTACCTGCTATATATTAACACTGTCAGCCACCTCGGCATTACAGTGGATTTTTAATGTGTTTCTTCAAAACACTTAAAGGCACTTTTTATAATATATGAACCACTAAATAAAAAACATAGAACATAATCTTCAAGCCACACTGATTAATGCAAAATTGACTTGAATAAATGCAGTTTATGGCCATAGTCCAGCTAGCTCTCCTGGTGCTAAAGAGTTTTATACAATAGTTTTCCATTTTCAAAATCACATCAATTTTTACTTACAACATTTTGAAAACAGGTACAGCAACTTCCAATCAGCTGCTTAGCAATAATTTAAGTCCCCTTTCCATTAAGTTGTAAAAGTTTGAGTCATGGGAAGAGGACAATGCTTTAGAGTGTTGATCTTCTGGCTGTCATTCCCAGTGCTGTCAAATGCTGTACAATACATGCCTGTATGAAGATACAGATAGAACTAGTTGAATTATTCATAGCAAATAAGTTATCTGATAAATTTAGGCTTTTTTCCCCAGGACCAATGCAGATTTTTCCAGCTATATTTATACTGACAAGTTATTGAGAAATAGTTTCTATGAACTGATTCCAGGCTACATATTATTCACGAACCATTCATTTTGACCATCTCTTTGACTGATAAAGTTATACATAAAGTGTCACTAAGTTATACTGGGGTGTAGGTTGTACCCATGATGGTCTAAGGACATAGGCAGACAAAGGTTCTTTGGGTAAATCTGATATCTTTCAGCATCCTCAGGCAACTCAGCATCCTCAGCCTGATGAAGGGTATTTGTACCCAAAAGCTTCCAAAAAAGAATTTTTCCAACTATTTGAGTTGGTCTAATAAAAGATATCAGATTTACCCAAAGAACTAAGTTGTACTGTATTTTTTTATCCTTAATCAATGGACAGAAACTTTTTAGAAGAATAACAAAATGCAATATATGTGAATAATTAATAACAAATTCAGAACCAGCCATAACACAGACAAATATAACCACTGTGACTAGCACTATATTAGGAATAAAAAAAGGTTGAAATTTAAAAAACCTGAGCTGGTGTACATAGGATCAGGAAGTATATTTAGGTATCTATTCTAAAACCTTATTCACAAAAGAAGACAATCACTGTCCACATAGAGAAGTCCAGCAATATATTAGAGTTTTCAAACTACAGAACATATATTGCAACATTTTTCATTCTTATACTTGTACTTTATGGTAGGAGGCATGGCTTTCATTGGGTTGACTGAAGAGACAGGCAAGTCAGTGCTCTCTCTTTGTTAATGTGTTCGCTACTTTGGATCTCAGTCTGAATGGAGAGAATGCAGCCTTTCTTTTTTGACAGGAGGCTCTGTGGTTAGCTCAGGCACATGTGTTAACAGGGACAGGGTTAAAACTTATGGCTCCAGTAGTAGTTGGCCTGTTGGCTTAAATGAGGTAAAAATCAGTTAACTGAAAAGAAAGAACCAGTTCCGACCCATAGGTGAGCAAACTAACCAGTAATAATAATGGAAACTGCACTTTCCACTGCCTAGAAGTCAAGCAGAAATGTTGAATGGTATACTGACAGCTGCTGAAATGTATCATAGAAATGACTTTACTGCCCCCTGAAAGCAAGCAAAAATGTTCTGAAATATTTCACACTGCTCCTAGAACTCTTTGTATGTTGAGAGAGTTTCTAAGACAATTTAGAACCCAAAATGATTCTTCCATTGTTCAAAAGAAATTCAGCGCAGGCTAACACCTCTCTCTTAAATTCTTAAGAGGTTGTGGCTGCTTTACATCCCAGTGGTGAGAATCAGACGTAGGCAACATGGAGGCGTTACTTGATGGACCCCATCCATAAGTGGATCAAAAAGGCATTAAGGTATTCATGAAAGGGTTCAACACGTACAAAAAAAAACCAAAACAGGAAATGAAAAAAGAAGCAGAGAGAATAAAAGTTCACGCAAAGTTTTCACATTTCCAACATCAATATTCCTTTTTTAAGGCAAAAATGTTTAAGCTGTTTTTTATGAAAAGAAAAGCCCTTTTTATTGACTGACGAAAGGTTTATGATAGCTCTAGGATCTGCTCTATAATTTTTAAATAATTCTGGAATTTGTCCCTAAGGAATGTTGCTCACAATAGTCAGAGAAACTTGCAACCTCATGTGAAACAACATCCTAGTCCCTATAACAACAGCAAGTGAGAATTGCATTTATGAGCACAATTACCTCTTGCTCATTTAGCTTAAGACAAATACATAGAAGGAAAAAGTACTGGCATGTTTACAAGAGCTCTTGCCAAATAGCAAGAAGCAAAATGCTTAAGTTAATACCACTTGGTAAGTGCAATTGTTGCTACATTGCTGATTATCTGTCTTGGGTTTGTACACTGTATCATATGCAAAACTTTTCACCTCTAGGGGAAAAAATTCAGTTTCCAACCTCAGCTGCTAAGGCCTAGCAAGGTACTTAACAATATGCATATAACTTTAAGGACTTGATCAGTCCCATTAAAATTGGTAGGCTAAGGAGGAAGGATTGTGTGGGGATGGCCAACTCTGCATGGTTCAATCCATGTTTGAGGACAGGAGTGGCTTTAAGCCTGATTTAGGTCCTGATCCAAATGCCTCTTTTTCACTGACCTCCATAGATGTTGGGCCAACTCTTAGAGGGTATGCAAATAAGAATATTTCTTATATCCTACTGACCTATATCTGCTGTTTGGGGCCAGTGTACTGTGGAGTTGCCTTAATGGTATATTTTAAACTTGAGGACCAGCTCAGTACATGGCAAGTCTCATTATAGTGGGGAGCAAAGGCAACTTAGATCAATCTTTGTAGTTGTCCTAAATTATAACAGACCACAAAAGTTGGATGCTGAAGATCAGGTCCAAGGGCTACACAATTTGAATGTTGTATGTTCTGTACTTCATACACACGTCTAGATGCATGTACAATCTCAAGGAAAATACAGCAACCTACTGCATATTTTCAGCAAAATTCATAAAAGGTAGCAATAAAAGATAGAGATGATGCATTTTTCTGAACTTTTACCTAAATAAGCATACAGGGCTAAAGCTGATTGTTCTGTATACATGGTGGAAAAATGAGTATGTCTTTCCAAATATAATGAAGTAACGGCATCCAATACTGGCAGGGTAATGCCTAAATACTTCTCCAAATTTACTCCAGTGTTGTAATCTTTAGCTGAGTAAGCTTTATACTTGGGCAAACCTGCTGTACCGCGCATAACTCTTTAAAGAGAAGTGCTTTAATGAGCATATGTAACACGAGTACAAGGGCAGAAGACCTTGGTGAGGACTTGCCAGCCAAAACACAAGCTAGTCCAGCTCAAATAAAGCTGATCTGTAGCATCTTGAATGCTTTAAAAATGCTTTAAATGTTTTTAAAAACACATTTCTTTACTAAAATGAGTTTACAAAAAGTATAACAAAAATTCATCTAGCAGAGACCTTTTTTTTTTTTTTTTTTTTTTTTTACCAATTTAGGGCATACTTTTGCCTTTAAGGCATAGCTTTCATCTCAGGGGGAGTACAAGAAACAATTGTGTCAGAGTCAGTGCTGTAGCAATGAAGTTTGGCGCCCAGGGCAAAGCCTGCAGTGACAGCCCACCCTCAGCCTGTGCACAATCCGGGGGGCACACGCCCCCCCCTCCCCCCATTTGTCCAAGAGTGCATGCAGAGGCAGGAACTGCCCTACCCCCGCACCCACCTGAATGAGCCACTTATGGCTCCGTCCCACAACCCGCCCCAGCTGGGCAGCACCTATTGGCGCCCCTTTGCTTTAGTGCCCAGGGTGGTTACCCTGCTCGCCCCCCATCCTTGCTACAGGACTGGCCAGAGTTCCTCGTATACAGAGGAAGCAACATTACTGCTATAACCCACTATAAGACACAACATGTACTGTCTCCTTTGGCCTTGTCTGGGGTGATACATGACCCTACAGGAATATAAATAGAGCAGTCCTGACACTCCCATGCATGCAGAGGCTGCAGTTTTGCCTGACTTCGTACATGCACAGTGAAAAGATCATATCTTCCCAACACTGCACACCTGCACAAAGGCCAGCTCCAATCTGGCATCTTTGGAAATGTAATGAAAAAGAAGGATCTGTAACTAGGCAATGGATCCAACATTTTCAAAAAGCTTTTTTTATTACTTCTCACTCTATAAACCAGTTTTCATTTTGATTCCAGAATAAATGAACTGACTCTTCAGGGCATGAGCTGATAAGGGCGAGATCCATATTGTTCCCTTTAGATATCAATACTAAAGCTCTGTTTAAACTTGGCTCAGGCCAGGACCAAAACTTCCTATATCATCTCTATTTCAATAAGAAAAAAAGAGATTGACTTAGCCAATCACACATAATATTTTCCTTTCCTTCTCCCCCCACCCCTCTTCCAAACCTTAAATTCTTTTGCCTTGTTCAAGTTCCCTAGTGTTTTATGTGAGAATTCAGAAGTCTGGTGCTCTGGAAACAATTGTTATGTCAGCTGATATTAACAGAGCAAGCACTTTAACTATTTTTCCAGCATATTCATCAAATGTGATGGCCAAAACATTCATTCTCATTAGTCTTCAACAAAGTTTCTCATTTTCCTTTAATTCTGTCATTAGACAGCCTCTATGCAGGCTCGCATTACACATCTATCAAACCATTTAGCTGAAAGTACTTTAGGAAACTATTTTTGTGGCAGGCATTTCTGACACAAATTTGAACAATTAAGGTCCTAAGGTAATGCAAAAATACACAAATTCAAGTGAATATTTTATTATGAGCTTGTAAGGGCTCCTCTCCTCCCCTCCCCTCCCCTCCCTCCCACCACCCAAAAGACCATCTGAAAGCAGGCAGAAAAAAAATAGGGGTAAGAATTCACATGGTGAAACTTGGAAAGATGCAGTCATTCTTGCTTTGCATCCTGATGGAAAGTTTATTGTGTATACAATTAAGCACGTATCAAGCAAAAATGTAGTTACCTGGAATGTTAGATTTTTTTTGTCATGTCACAAGATGGTTGCAATTTAAGTGTTAGGACACAATCCTTATTTAACACTAAAACTGCCTCTTCATGGTGTCTTAGTATTATAAACCTTCATGCAGTGGTCCCCAAACTTCACTAGCCAATAAGCAAAAATACTGAGGAATTAATGTGCAGTGGCCAACATAATACTTTGCTCTCCTTGTCACCCTTCGTTATAACTTGTTAATTTCCTGTTGCCCTGAACAGTGTTGGAGGGTCTTGCAGGGAATATGTTTCCCTTGTGCAATGGGTTGGGGACCACTGCTTTAATGTATTTGCGAATCAGGTCCTTAATACTTATTAACAATTTCCATAGCAAGGTAGCCAAGTCACAGCAGTTTCTGCCTAGTAAAATAGGAAATAATGATGGTATTTCAGATACCATGGTAACAGTTGGCAAATGCTGACTTTTTAAAATAGTGTCTACAATAATGAATTAATCATAACCTGAACAGAATCTATATGTACCTTTTAAATAAAGCAGGTAGTCTTTGCAGATACTCCAAGCCGCATTTCAACTTTAAGTTTAGCTGAAGAATGTATATAAAATTATACCTATGAAAGTAAACCCCTTGGAGTTCATTACAGAATTTATTTAAATGGAAGACTCATGACAAATTAACCCCAATGTCATTTTTAGGTGCCCTGAAGGATTATATGCTAAAACTTTTCACTAACTTAACAGGGGCTACTGCAGGTAATTTTCCTTGTAAATCAAGGAGGGTACATCCTAGAATACTGATAGAGTATTACATACACTCTCAAACATGATATTTTGTGTGATGTTTATTATTTTACTGAAGCAGAAAGGATTTGGGTGTGTAAATCCTCCTAGAGTTGATAGTATTTATGCACTTCAGTTTTTGCATACCAATAAGTGTATAGATTCTTTTGCCTGGAAATCTCTGTCACTTCACACCCCCTCATGAATGGTTCCCACCGATTCTCAAACTTTCATCTCTGAAGAACTCTCTAGTGATTCTTGGAGGCCAGTACAGAAGGGGAGAAAACTGAACCATATTCTGGCCCAAAATTGCATTGTCTTTTTTGCAGTCATGACACACCAAAACTGATGTCTAATTTTGCATATTCATTCACCTGCTCACTGTCATTCCCAAAGGTCTTACCAACTTCCTATGATTTCCCATTCTTATTGAGCATTGAAGTTTCAGTTTATCCACAGTTCAGTTTTATATCAACATGTAAACCACTTCTGAACCGCACAAAACTGCAAAATAGTTTAGGCTATTCTGAAGAGAAATTCTGCGGAAGGCGGAAAACAAATGCCACTAAGGTGAGTGTCTTTAAAATCCTCTCAAAAACTCCATTTTTGTTAATATATTCCAGATATGCAAAATGACTTTACAAAGATTTTGCAATCTGTAGATAATGTTTAATGCTTATAATACAAAATGCCCTTTTCTGCTAAGCACTTATCTACAAAAAGCACTCTCAAGTAGACTTCATATCTCTAGGTATCACCCTTTTAAACGGGGGGTGGGGGGCAGTTTAATAAAAACAACAGTTAGAAACCAAGAACATTAACTTTCACTCTGCCTAGCTACATGCTAATACTCTTGCTGTAATTATAACACAGAGGTCATTCCAAAGGAATTACCAGCTTTCAAATGATATGAGACAATTATTCTCAAGGGAGTCAAACAAATTTGTAAGACAAATACAGTTGAAACTTCAGACATCAATCTCTTTTTTACCATAGCATGGGAACAAGGGAGCTGTGAAATGTAATTTTACCCCAAGGCCCAACAAACGATCGCATTAAAAATGATTTTTTTCCCAGAAAAAAAATAACATGTGAATATATCTTAGAAAGTGAACATGGTGGTTAGCTTTTATAATGCAGTCTCACATGAGTAATACCTTTTGAACATAACCAAGAAATTGTTCTAAAAGAGTTTACCAATCCAGATACAAGTTACTAACCATCCCAGTACTTTGGCCAAAAATGCTGATGAGAGGCAAAACCAATCATCAAGATCCAGATTAAGATATGATCTTCCTCTAAATCGAGCTGCAGGGCACAGCATAGCATACAAGTTCAAATATTTCCAGTTCTGGGGGGGGTTGATTTTACTATACACTGCTACATTTCATGGACACTCCCAACTGTCCACTAAAGGGCAGTTACTTACTTACGTGAGTGGTACACCTTGTACTTTAGGAATTATCTCACATGCACATTTTAAACAGCACCTACTATATGCTGAATAGAAGCAGCTTAACTGATTTATGCAATTTAAAAAAAAAAAGGTAAATCTCAGCTCTTTACGATTCAGCATAACAGGGACAAAATGGATGAAAAAGAGAGTCTCAAATGGAAATTATTAATAATATACAAAGCAACAGATCTTTACTTATAGCAGGGGTGTCAAACTTGTGGCTTGTTGGCAGGATTTGGCCCATACAGTGATATCATTTGGCCAGGAATTCAGGAGTAGGGCAAGCAGGGGAGGGACTACCACCTAAATCTGGGGCATGGAGCCCTGCAGCCACCATCATCGCTCATCCCAGGACTTGTTCTGTGCTGCATCCAGATCTAGCCTGCAAGGAACCTCATGGTCTGGGTCCAGCCAGGGGGATTTGACGCCACTAACTTATAGTATGTGGCTGGGCACTGCTCCAGTTAACAAGACACATTTTTGCCCAGGGATCAGGAGACAATGGTAGTAGTGCATACTGTACAATGCCTCTGGTGTTTCAGCCATCACCTCACCCTAATAATAATTATATAACATTCAGAGGATTTTCACTTGTGTGAAGCATCATGAATCTTGTATACCAGTGTTTTGCGAAAAGCAATAACATTAGTTTTGGGTGCTAGTTCTCTGTAGTATTTAGTATCTTCATGTACCCACAATGCTGTTATTGCGGGTATGATATTGTGAATATGTATGTAGACAGAGGGGCAAATCCTGCTGTCCTTACTCATGTAAATGTCCATTTGTGCCAGGTATTTATACAGTGTAAGGTATACTAGTTTTGGATTTAAATGGACCTATTTATGTGAGTACATAGGAAGGCTTTCACCTTAGCATGGACAGATCTAGGATTTTGAAAAGGTGGAGGTTGCAAATGGTGTGGTTCATAACACAGAACATATTTTTCTCCAGGTAAAAAGAAACTAGAAACTTTACTAATATGCCAGGGGCCTAGGGCTATATTATTAATTTTAAGATTGACGTAAAACAAATATAACTTTATTGGAATGAGTTAAAAACAGTCTGCAGGACTGTGAAATAGGAGCTACATTGCCACAAGCAGCTAACAGACAGCAGAATTGCAGAAGAAAGAATAGTTTGATTAGTGGAACATCAAGACATTAAAAAGGAGAGAGAGTCATTAACACCTGTGGAATGAAGAGTTCAGAAGGAATTAGGTAGATTTTAATGATCCATGAATTCAATTGACATTTACTGCTGCCTGAATAGATATGCTGCTGCTATTGCCAGGCAGCTGCTCTTAAATTTTTGGCGGAGCAGGAAGCAAAAAGGGTTGCAAGTGCACCCCCCTGGATCTACCTCTGCACTTTAGTATAAATGTATTCAAAGTAGTGAATTGCATATAGATACAAAGGAACTACTTTTTGACTAAAGTTTGATTTGCAAAAACATGTAACCGACTCAGATAGTGTAACTGCCATTATATAAAACAGCAGGCACCTTAGAAATGTTTATAGCTAACACATTGCAATGAGACCTTGCAAAACTTGGCAATATAACTCTTTATGATTTTATTGTATTTAAATATTATAATTGTTTACCTTTATGTGGAGAACATTTTTTAAATCTCTCTTTAGTATTATTTAACTTATTTAGGTATATTATATGTATACACAATTACTTACAGAGAATGTCTGAATATATTTCCTTAGTATCTGTGTATTCTTATGATATATTTCGGTTCTACTGACATATACTATCTAGAGCTGACTAAATGATTTAATTAGGTATAGTCTGTGATGTATTTAGGTTTACCTGATGGCTCTCATTGATTGCACAAGAATGTTTTCCAAATGAAAGCTGACAAATTAATGAGAAATGCAAACACATCCTATTAAACGAGTGAAAACAGAGTAGTACCTGTCTGACTGATGATCGTAGTACCTGTCTGATTGACTGAGGAGAACCATGTAATGACCTCCTTAGTACTTGGTGTGAGGAAAGTGGTTCAAATGTAACATTTCTGCTTTCCAAATCAAATAATCTCATTCCACCCTCAGAAATGTTTCCAAAGTGCAGCAGTTTTCCCACGAGGTTCCTTGAAATGTTAGAAAATTTGAAAAATCTATGTGATGAATGGCAGGCATCTTGAAGCTGCTGTATGGGTGTGTAGCAGACATGTTATCAACCCTATGGTGGGAACCATCTTTGAGCTGTACAGTACCCCTGAAAGTTCCCAGAAGCATGAAAAATTATGAATCCCTGGCGCTACATAGTTTCCTAGATTAGCTGTACACTAATATGCTGTTGTACACTAATAGGCACTACAAGTCACATTCAAAAGACAGAACTATAAACAGAATTTATTTTATATATGTATTTTTGATTTAGCAAGTTTTAGCCTCTAGTTGATTCTCTGCACATTTGGACACTGTGCACATTGCATTGCCCTTGCACTTGAATTTCTGCTTGCTGAATTTACAGTCACTGCATTCAGCAGTCTCCAGGGTGGGAGAAAGTTTTTTATTTCAGTGGGTCCAACCAGCTATGAAGTTAGATCTCAAATATATGTATTAACTTAATAGCTGGTTGGTATCCAGCCTTAATTTGCACAGGTAGCAGTGTCTTCCCTGCGACTGGAGCCGTGTCAACTGACCCCTCTCCCAGCTGCAGGGGTACAACATGCCTAGCCAGGGCTGGGAGTCCAGCAACTCAGGGGACTCAGCCCCAGCAGTGTCACACAGCTGCTGGGACCAAGTGTCCCACAGATGCTTACACTTGATCCCAGCAGCTGTGAGTAGTAGCTGTAATCTCCCAGCTCTGGTGTGCATGGAGCCCCCAGGGCTCAGATTTCTGCTGCTATGGTCTCCCAGCCTTGAGGGTGTGTGGGGTGCTCCCATGAGGGGTCTCCCAGCTGCAGGAGCTTGTTTCTTGCCAGTGTAGGGGGGGCCTGGGATCAGGCTTCCTCTGCACCAGCAATAAGGTGTGATGGGATCTTATATGTGGTTCCACAATCATGCTTCCTGCCATGCATGTGTGGCATGGCAAGAGGCACAATTGTGTGGATCATGCATTATCCCCTTGCACCTTTACCTGCACGGGCAGAGGGGCTCTGATACTTATACCTTCTAAACATTCAACTGTATGAATTACAGGAGTCCAAAAGCAGCATACTCATCTTTTATGTTATATGTTCTTATACCTTTAGGAGCATAGTATACTGATAACATACTAGTCTATTGTCTTTCACTCATATGAACTGCATGCAGTATCTCTACACCTTTGTGAATGCGTTTACAGGTTGCCCTATGGCGACATAGCGATGAACTATGTTTCCATACAGTGTGCTAAGGTAACATAGCAATCACATGGGACTACATGTGATGGCAGCTACATTACCATAGCGGTGCACTTCCCCAGTATAGCACGCCGCTATGGCAACCCTATGTTTAACACCCTATGATGTATAGGCAAAAATTTAACACCCTATGATGTATAGGCAAAATCTAACCGTGCACCATGCACACAGTGCAGTAACTGCCCATACTGTGCTGTGCTTTAGTACTTCCAAAAGAAAGTACTAATGCATGGTGCCATAGCAATGGTGATGCATTGTGACCTAAGTCTAGTGAAAAAAATTATACCTTAGAAAAGTTTCATTTACCAGATCCTTGAAAGAACTGCTATGATAGTCAGACTTCCCTGTGTTCAAAGGAACTTATGAACTTAATAAAAAAGAAACAGTTTCAAAAGTGGCTCCATTTCCTTTTCAGTGGAAAAGATAAGATTCATATGGAACATCTGAAACACAATTTTATATTGTAAATCAGTATAATTATCCACATACTATGGGTAGAAGCAGTGTTTGCACTATTCTCCAGGTTTTCAGAGGATGACCAGGAAAACTGATGGATTCTGAATATCAAGCAGCAAGAAAAAAGACTGATAAAATAGCCAATGGATGTGAAAACATTTGCTCTGCTTCTAGGTCTAATGGATCAGCATATTTAGCTAACTCATTTAGCTTTCAGAACTGATACTCTTCTTTCTTTGCTAATCTGGATTTCTCAAGAGTCTGAAACAACCCTATACCCTCACATGTAAACAGACGAACCTCCACTGAATCCAGTGTTGAATTATATCCTTTTAAAAGTTCAGATGAAAACCAGTGGTTAGAAATTATATTGAAATAATTTTATTCTTTTCCTTGGCCTGTTCAAAATCTGAATTTGTGTTAAGATCCAAGCAGGGCACTGATTCTGACATTGCACTGGAGGGTCTGAACACTCACAGACAGGATACTTGATGTCAAGACTGGATAACTTCAAGTAAATATCGTATGCTTTGTGGAAGATATGTTTTACCCAAAACCAAATCAGATTTTTGCCAAACAAGTTGCTCAAACTGGGCTCAAACAGGATGAAATTTAACACCCTATGATGTATAGATGAGACTTTCTAATTTTCCCTCTGGCCATAAATTTTAGGAATCCATCAATAAAAATATATTTAACTTTTTATGGCCTGACTACCAGATTTTTTTAAGCCTGGTATACTATAGCACAGTGCTGTTCACCTTCCAGCCTGCAAGCCAGATCTGGCTTGTGAGGCAGCCCACAGGTCTAAAAATTTGGCAGATCAGATCATAGAATCATAGAAAATTAGTGTTGGAAGGGACTTTAGGAGATCATCTAGTCCAACCCCCTACTCAAGGCAGGACCATCCTCAACTAGATCATCCCAGGCAAAGCTTTGTTTAGCCGCATCTTAAAGGGTGGAGAGTCCACAACCTCTGTGGATAACCTGTTCCAGTGTTTTACTACCCTCCTAGTGAAAAAATTATTCCAATATCTAACCTAAACTTCCCTTGCTGCAACTTGAGACTGTTGCTCTTCATTCTGTCATCTGCCACCACTGAGAACTAGATGATGAAGCCCTGCACACTGGATTGCACCAGTGCATGGAGTCACTCCATGTCCAGATCTGGTGTGCAGGGCCACACCAATGCTATGGGTTGCACCTGTGGACCAACCCCAGACACTGACCTTACATTGGATCAGGCCTGTGAACCGACCCCATACCACTCATCCGGCCTGCAGGGCTAGAAACTTGAGCACCACTGGTATTAAACAGTTCCTATAGTAAAATATGAGTAAAGTTGTTTCTACAATAGAAAGAGTACTGAGTTTTGCTCACAGCCTTGTTCCTATGGCTGAGAATCATTTAAAAGGATTTCATAGGGCCTAAAGGAATTGTGCTAATCAATAGACAATAAATTTATGATTTTAAAGAGCCCTGTTGTCCTTCTACCCAGTGGAAGCATTGTTTATGTCAGAACTCGCAAAGGAATACAACAGTGGTGGTTATGGCAGTGCATGTTTCAGGCGAGCTCTGAAAAAAATGGGCGGTTACTGTTGAATCAATGGTCCCTGTTGGCTTCAGAGCAGAATAAGAGTAAAGATGATAAATCAGAGCAGCGCGGAGAGGTTTTGGCTAAATGTTTAGATACATTTCCCTTTATTAAAAAGCTCACTCAACTTCTCTTCAGCTGTATTACTCCTGTTTGGCTCATTGTTAGTGTCTAACCTTCGGTGACTGTGGCTTTTTGTCTTGTCCAGTCAAAAGTGGAATCATTTTCCTCTTTCCTCTTCTGTTTTTGTTATCTGCTTCTACAATCATTAAACTCAGGGCTGTTTTTTTTGGGGGGACCCCTGTTTATTTTAAAACAGGGGAATCGTACCCATTACCTAATGCTCCCTCAGTGTGAGTCTTGAGATTATGAGTGGCCAGGGCTTCAAGACCCCAGCCACACATTGCATAAGCTGCACACCCCCAGGCCTCATGGCCGTATGTAAACGTAACAAGAGGTGTGTGTGCATGACACTTTAAAGTGGGCTAAATGCTTTTGCACTGCTTTAATGGTGTTGGTGTCTGCACGCCTCAGTGGCGTATCGTGTATTACTTCCAACTGCTGTAGGAAATTGAATGGTGTAATGCGCCTTAAATGACTTGGGGAGCAGCAAACAAACTCCTTTGAGGAGTTTTAATTTGCTGGCCTTGCAGCCATGGAGCAAAGCACCGGGCTCTGTGCAGCTCCACGGCTCTAGCAGCAGCCCAGGAAAGCAGGCTCTGCCCAAGAAAAGCAGTGAGTCTGATCTCCCCCCTACTCGAGCCTGCCTGCCTGAGCTGTGTGAGGGCCTGGTGCTTCCCTCCACAGCTGTGGTGCCCCCTGGGACCGCCCAAGCCAGGTCCTGGTGGGTGGGTGCTGCTTGGGGAGGGATCGACGCTGCCAGAGAGGGAAGCACCAGCCCCCTCCCACAGCCCAGGGGCCGCTCCGCCCACTGGCAGCTCACCCTCCCACCCGCACCGCAGAGGCAGGTAAGTTAGCGGGGTGTGTGCACAACACAGGGGTTTTCATAGATTCATAGATTGTAAGGGGCTGGAAAGGACCTTGCAGATCATCAGGTCCAGCCCCCTGGCTCTAGGCAGGAAGACAACCAGGGTCAAGTGACCCCAGTGAGGTGACTGTCCAGTCTCCTCTTGAAAACCTCCAGGGTAGGTGACTGCACCACTTCTAGAGGGAGTTTATTGCACAGTCTGGTCACCCTGGCTGTGAAGGAGTTTTTCCTGGTATTAATCCTGAAGCGGTCTTCCAGGAGTTTATATCCATTGGTTCTGGTCTTCCACAGGGGTGCCCTAGTGAACAGTTGTTCACCAAGCTCCTGATGCAATTTAATCAGCCCTAAATTGAAGTGGTGTTTTTTAAAAGCCACCGCTTCAATTTAAGGCCCCATTTTGTCTACACACATCCCATGTCATGCTGTGTGCCCCCTTACACTGCACCAGGGCATATTATGTACCCTCCCCCTGCACTGTGTGCCCCTGAAGTGGCACCATATTGGGTCCTCTGAACCTTCCAGCCTTGGGCTCCTTCAGCCTTGTGGGCCATCCTGCCCCACCCCCAGGAGCAGCAGCAGGCACTGGTAGCTGAAGGAAACCAGGGAACCTTGAGAAAATTAGAGAATCAGAAGCATATCTTCATCTGGTGTAAACTGTCCTAGCTCAGTTGCAGTCAATGGAGCTATACTAATTTACACCCACTGAAGGCCTGATCATGGGTCTTTTGAATTGTAACTAACTCTGGAACACGCTGGTTAGGTATACTCTCATAAAAGATGGTCATGAAGGAACAAATGGCAAGAATTATTACATATAACTTGCTGTTTTCCTCTATTTTTCATTTTGTTATCCCTACTCATCACTTTCTAAAAATTACATATGTTTCTCCCGTGCTTTGAGGGCCTAGGCAACAATTCC
This sequence comes from Alligator sinensis, assembly GCF_000455745.1. Classification (NCBI taxonomy): domain Eukaryota; kingdom Metazoa; phylum Chordata; order Crocodylia; family Alligatoridae; genus Alligator; species Alligator sinensis. Next base: position 38,183 of record NW_005842351.1, on the reverse strand, counting down.
TGGCCAGGATTAATATCAGGGGACTTTTCAGTGCCAACTACAGCATGATAGGATGTCTAAGTTTTCCTGTCTTAAAACCTGATTTAATACTGGTGAAAGGTGCCAGATGGTCAGCACTGGCAACTGAGTTCCTTCATTTACCCCTGGAATAGGAAGAGGTGGTGCAAGGTAAGCCATACCACTGTGCCAGTGAGACCCAACAACCTCAAAACAAAACATCTCATAGGGTAAGGTGTTAGTTTCCATGTTTAAACAGCCCAAGCCTCTTTCCTAAGGTTGTCAGCCTGGCAGCAAAATGGGGAAGGGACATTATTTGCCTATTGGGAGCATTATTTGTCCAATGGGATACAGGTATTTGTCCACTGGGAGCTTGACTAAGACAATCAAATCATTACACATAGGCCACTGCACACTTGGCATAGGATTAACCATTATCATCCTGGGTTGGGTTAGACTGGGTAATTTCTGAAACAGAAACTCTGAATACTGTATTCCCTGTCCAGTTTTCTGAGAAGTGGACTTCACTGAGAGATAGAGGGTGCTGACATAGAGTGCATGCCTAATGTGGACTTCACTGAGACCTAGAGTGTGTTGCAGCACACACAGGTATCCTGCACCTCTCTGTCACAACCCAAAGGGTGTGATTTTTGTTTTTGTGTGCTTCGGCACTGCTAAATTGTTCCCGCTAAATTATAGCTTCCTCGCACGGTGGAGTTTTCTGCTGCAAAAGAGAACCCCGGTGCAAGGGAGAATTTCCCGCCAATTTGAAGCTTTCTTTGCAGGGTGCATTTCTTTGTTGCAGCACAGAAATGCTTGTTGCAAAGAGTTCCCGCCATTTATATGCTAATTCGAGTCCCATTATTGGCCAGTTCTAAATTATTCACACGTAGCGGCTAGTGATTGGCTTGCTAGCCGTATAAAAGGCTTGAGTGGTTTCCGCCCAAGTTAGAGGACTCCATGAACAAGGGAGGAGGAGACTTCACGCTGTGTGAAGATCTCTAAGCGCTGCGGATCCTTATGGACCCAGTACATTTAAAGCAGGCAACGGAGGTCTAATCAACCTCTAGCCTCTCCCCGTCGCCGAGCGCAGTCCAGACGTATCCCTTCCCGCGCGCAAAAGAACTGGACCCACGGAGCCTAGCAAACTTCGTGTGAGTGAGTGAACAAAAGAACCCACGGAGCCTAACAAGCTTCGTGTGAGCCCTTACGACCGGCCTCAGAGCTCTTCTACCCGGGTTCGAGTCCTGCAGGTTTATCTTCCCGTCGCTGAAACCCATTGCGACGTACCCTCGTATTTTATATCTTCCCGTCGCCGGAACCCTTTGCGACGTACCCTCGTGCCCTGAAGGTTCAAGTTTTGTTTTCTTTCCTGTCTGTAACTGCAACTCAAGCAAGTTTTCCAGCCTACACCACTACCATCTCGGTATAAGTAAACAATCTTTAAAACTACCGCTACGCGTTTGTGCCTAATTCCAGCTCGACGGCCTTCCCTCTCCAACCCGGCGTGCCCGGGCTGCTAGCCACAGCCCGCGTGCAGCGCGAAAAAGGGCTCGGGTCACTTCCGGCCCGCACACTCTCCTACTCATTACTTTTCCACACTTATGTGTATGTGCTAGGTATGTTCTAGCAGTCCTTTCATGATATTGGAAACCAGGTGTGTCAGACTATTTTTATACAATAACCTTATCATCCCTAGCAGTCATGTGCTCAAGCCCATTGCACTGCTTCCTAAACCAGAAGCAGTGTAGTTTCTTTCTCATGGTGTTGGGGGTGGACTGAGTGGTATTGCTGAGTAACAGCGCCAGTTAACTTGCACACAAACTAACTAGCCCATATCCTTGGATTTAACTATACTGCTTCCAGTTTAGGAGGACAGCTTTCCTAAAGCAGCCTGCCACCAGGGGCAGTAAGTTTACTGTGTAGATGCAACCTCATAGTTCCACTCCTAGTTCTGCCACAGATTCCCTCTGGGGCCTTGGACAAGAGAGCCCTTTTACCTCCATTTCCCCACAATGAGAGAGATATCCTTGCCTCAGAGCAGTATTATGAAAATATAAAAAAGATGAAAAGTAGTTAATGCTGAACTCTAACAGCACATTATGGGAATCAAAGATTAGGTGCATTTATTTTGTAAAATGGCACCTCCGTACCACTGATCACATTGCCCACACCAGTGAAATGTTGTCATTGCTAATCCATGTCATTAGCTTTCCTTTTTGTATACTGCTATGCATTAGTGCAGTAATAGGGTGAGCTCCCTCTCCAGCTATGAGATGCTTGAGTTTTATTAAGAAAAAGACAAAAAGCAGTCAATACCTTATTTCTTACCACTACCATCCTATCCCCACAAACTGTTTCTTGCCAGAGAGGAGCCAAACAAAACCACAGGAAAGTTTCAGATAAATAATCAGCACCACTCATCAGACAACCTATAGCAGCCTAAATCTTTTCAGATAAATGAGTTAAAATGGGATATCCCCTGTAACACTCCATGTACCTCTAAATATGCTGCCTCTGCAGGAAACCCAGGACTAGCACCGAAAAGCATGCCCTACCCAACACTTCCTGCAGAACATGTGACAAAGCCTGAAAATTAGGGCACGGAGCTGCTTTAAAATGTCTCAGAGCAAGCACCCAGAGCCACTCTTGAGGTCTCTGTCTAAGGAGTGCTCTTGGTGCACACTCAGGGCTGCATTTAACTGGCTACATTCCATCATTTCCAGGCTTTGGGTTGTGCTCAGCAGGAACAAGTGTGCTTGGGACATATTTCCTGGCAGTGTTCCTGGGCTTGCCACAGAGGTAGTGTGACATGCCTATAGAGGACTGTATTTAATCAAGTAGTCAGGGAAAAGATCCCTGAGAATACCCCAACAAGATTCTTTCCATGCAACATTTCAAAGGACATTTGATATTACACTTGAGCTTAACCAACATGCCAATGTCCTCCGTTTTACACCGAAAACAATTTTGTATATTTACCTGTAACTACCAGTTTTAAATTGATTTTTTTAAGGTACTTCTCTCTCCCCCCCACCCGCTTCTCTCACTCTGATTAACAATCATAGCATGATCTCATCAGGCCTAGACAAGTATTGATGGACTATAGTATCACGAGGCTAATAAAGAGTGTTATCCAGTATTTTCTGGTGACAGATAAAAACTCCCTTATGAAAGATACAGGAGACAGAGTATAATATAAATGCCATTCTAGTAACAGTGGTATTACAGAGTACATATAGCCAGACATTAGTGCATTAATTAATGGACTTAAACAGGGTTAGAAGTGTATATGTGTATGTCTGGGGGAAGGCAGACGATATGGTAGTATAGAGTTGTCTCTAATACCGTAAGCTTTCAGAAAAGTGCAGCTGTTACATTGGGGTGAAGTCAATCAGGTCCTGGTGCACTTCAGAGGAAAATAAATCGTCCGTGTGCTCATTCTGAGTAGCAAGTGAGATTAGGACCTGATCCAAAGCCCCTCGTAGTCAACAGGAAAACTCTCATGGGCCATAGAGCTGCCTCACTGTGTGTTTTTGTTTTAACTGTATTCCTAAATTTCTTTCTTCAATTATCTCCAGTACTTTTGTTTTAGTATAAAGCCTGTAATCTAAGCTCTATAAGGTCTTTCCTTTAAAAAAAAAGTTCTGTATAATAGAGTACTACTGCCCACTTTTGGGGGAAATAAACATGAATAAGAGGACTTATGATTCAACTTACACCTTACATATCTCAATAAACCCAGAATGTTAAAAATATAATTGAATATTTAAATAACAGTTTTGCTTACAAAGATATAAGCCCCCAAATAAAAGTATATAGACAGTCCATCATTCACTGCTGAAATACATTCCTCTCTGGAGTGACAAGGCAAATGAAACATTCAGCAACACTGCACAATAATTTAGGGCAATGTTAATCTATTGATGGAATTAAAAAAAAAAAAAAAAAAGTAAGGGTCTATTGGAACCCAGGTGGCCCATCAGGCTAGTGTGGTTTAGGCCTACTGGTTTCTGTAGCCTAACAAGAGGAGCAATGTGGCTTGCCTCTGACTTCACAGCCTAAATATACAGATACCCATTTATACTTGGGTTTCTTGGGGCAGCCTTTAGCATTAGCCAAAATGTAGGCTTAAATGTCTGCATTTATGTCCACAGCAAATCACCCTAACTGCTTTGGCACCACGCCACATGTCACCAGAAAATTAATTTTAAATTAGATTTTTATTTAATTTGTTTTTAGGAATGGTGCTATTGCTGTGGTGTCTGTGTAGAGTAGATACTAAATATCTGAGCAAGTTTAGATGGCATGCTGATAAAATACTGGTGTTTGGGATACACTAGAAATTGCTCAACTGAAAACACCAGCGCATTGGTGTTTAGAGTTGAAAAACTGAGTACAATGTTGGCTTAATTGTTCAGAAATCTCTTATGCCTTGATTTTGACACCTATAAGACAGCCCAATTTTTAGGAAGTGCCGAGCACTACACAAAAATGGAGGTTCTCAAAATCCTAGTCATTTTTAAAATATGGGTTGAAAATCTCATTGCTGCCATGTCATTCAGCACAACAGTCAGTGTCTGCTTGAGTCCTAGACCAGAACTGCAAGATTAAGGGGCAGTGGCACAGACATATGGGATGCTTGCCTGTCTATTCTATGGCTGGTCAAGACTGAAACCTGTAGTCCAGTGGGAAGGACATTTATTGTATTTTAACACAAATGCTCAGAATCCACTAAAACCATAAAGTGATCCTCAGTCACAGGAGGCTTGCATATTCTACCCCCTCAGTAGAGCTCATAACCTGCTCTCCTACAACACAGCACATGCACACAATTCTTTTTTGTAGAACACCTAAAATAGCACAGCTATTCTTCTTAAACTATTTTGCTGTTGCACTCATTGGTTTTTATAAAGATAAGGAGAGAATCTGTGAGGGGGAAACGGTTTGGGGTGGGTGGAAGTATTTTGGGGGAATTAGTGGGGAAGTGGCCATTCTTTCAGTGAAAAACAATAAGAATCTTTAAAAACACACCAGAGAAAATCTCTCTTCTGCACATCTCTTCTTGCCACCCCAAACTCTGCAAATAACTCAGTTCCTGCATAGTCTCTCAATATAAACTTTCTTCTGTATACTCAGGGCAATCTTTTCACATCATAAAACTTATAATCCCCCTAAAGTGGTTCCTTAGGGTTTGAGGTATGATGCACTTATCAAATAACTGAAACAAATAAATCAGCTTATTTAGGCTGTGGTCAGCATGTATGCGTATGCATGTGTGTGTGGAGGGAGGAAGCCAGCGCCATACCAACATTTGTATACATTAGCAACAAAGCTGTCTGTGACAAGCTGTCCTCCGCATAACTAAACATTTAGTTGCATATCATAAGTAACTTCTTAAGCAATTAAAACACAAGCATGTTTTCCATTTGTAACCACACTGAATGCAGTGAGGGAAACCCCACGACACATAATTACAAGCAGCATGGCAGTGCTGTTCACATGTGCATAGAAGTACTTTCAGCCCAGTAATTTCGGGCTGTGATACAAATGCAACAAAAGAGAAACTACTTACCACAACACACGGATCATGGAGGATGGAGCCTGGGCATAAAAGGCATCCTGATACTGAAGAGTTTAGGAAACTTCCAACAAAGCTGTGCTTCCTGGAGACCATATAAGCAACCCTTAGCAGTGCTGAACTTTCTATAAAGGAGGTTACAAAAGCAAGGAACACTCAAAATCCCCTCCGCACCTCTTGCACTAGACTCATTGTTTGATTATGATTGTCCAGCCAGACTTGCCATGTTTTTCTCCAATATTTATACAGAGTTCTAATTTTTGAAACTTTTGTTGATATTCTTTTTTTTGGTTTGTTTTAGAGTAAGATTTATCTCTAACGAGGCCTATAGTTATGGAGTCATACAGCTCCATTTTCAGATATATGAAATTTCAAAATTAAACTTAAAAATGAAATAAAGTAGCCTTATGCAATGAGCATTTGCAGTTACATAGAAAATATATTTTAACTCCAACATTCTTTGGTTTATAAAGTTAACTCAAATTCTGCAGTTTTATTGTGAAAATGCTTGGGCACTTGAGATTTTTTTTTGCACTTTAGAAAAGCATGCAAAGAACAAATATATTGTCTTTTTCATTAAAAAAAATGAAGTCATTCTTTAAAATATCTTTTTTTTACATCAAAGTTTACTGAGTCAAAAAAAATGCTAATGATGTCAAAGGTATTAGGAAAACTTGTGGATGAGGGGGTTTCCAGAATCTGGCCCTGTGGTTTATAATTTTATTTTCTAAAATAGGCTCCTGCTATACTTCGCTTGAAACTGAAAGTCAATTTGAATTATTTTCAAGGATCTGAACAACTTTTATGTTTTAAATTATGATTAATTCAGGCATAAGACAAGAATCATGTAACGAAAATAAATGAATGTATACCAAAATATGACGGTTGCGATAACACAATATTACTAAAATTAAAAAAAAATCTCTTAAATGTTGTTAAATTAAAAACCGAGTGGAGTAACATGCACAAATTTTAAGCCTCAATGGGGAACCTTCCTACTGGCCCTGTGTTAGCATTCATGTAAACATCCAGACCCCGTTGTAAGTAATATAAGTGTGCCTACTAACCCTGTCTTTCACAAGCACATGCTTGTGAAAGAATATATATACACCTCTTATATTCTAATATGTCTCATTGCTATTTTAAACTGTTATTCTTGTCTCTAAGCCCAACAGGAAAATAATTAAAGCAGTCTGGTCACATGCAAGGCCCCTGTTAATTTCTACAAAAGATGCCATATTCAAACAGCACAATTTACTCTATTCCATAGCCTTTGTAATATAACAAAGTTGAAGTAACAGAAATCCGGAGGTATTTGCTCATTTTAAAGAAGAAAATACAAAAAATTATAACAAATTAAAGGTCTACACTACCAAAATGATTTCAACTACAAAAAATAAAATGAGTTACTTAGTTCAGAGCACATGGTGATTTTTAACAGCTCAAACATTTTAAAAATTGAATCCACATCAATTTACTACATAAGAACTGTTATCATATAGCTGTGGGAGTTCTGTACATGAATGATTCGTAGCATTTGTATCTTAATGTATGGTATGGACGTTTGCATGTATGCATGTATATATTTAGCATATATATGGAGTAAAAAAAAAATACAATTAAAGTTCGAATAAATATTTGCTAGGCAGTCATTTCAGTCCATCAAGGAAATAATCTACATTTTAAGTTATCTAAAGTAAATATGTATTCACATGGTAGTCCACAACAGATCTGAAACCTTATGAAGTACTGAATAAATTATATTTAATTATTGACATAGTGAGTATATTTGCCTGAAAAAATCTGTAGTTGCATAGATGCAGAAGATGCATTAGCACTCCACAGCACTGTTTTTAAAAGACCATTTTCAAAAAGTGTTAATCCAGAAAAAATTATTTTCCTATCGTGTTTTTGATTGCTGATATAATGTTTTTTTTTCCTACTCTGCTATTTGCTGGCAGTAAAATGAAATCCAAATCAAGAGATAAATGATGTGACTGGACTTTAAAAGTGACTAATTCTATGACTATTAATAACATCTGCAGCTCTGCAAGCTAAAATAACGAGGATCGTGATTGTGTAGAACACTTTCTGCTTTAAGCCTTCAGCTGATGTGCTATGCAGATCATAAAGGACTTACCCACCAGAGTCTAACCCTGTTGTCAAAGCCTAGATTTACCATGACTTCACCATACACATAACAACATTGCACAATGGCTATATACAACAACAGGATGGGCTTCCTCTGAAACTTTAAGAGTTGCTTGTGCCATACACATATGGTATGATCCCAGCTAGCAAATCTTGCATTTATACAAAGAAGGATTTACCAGAATTTCACTTTACTGTCTGGGGAAAGTAGAGAAGGGTGCTGGGGGAGGAAGCATTGTATACAAGTTTGTACTTCTGCACATGGCAAAAGAATATTTGTGCCCTCTTTGGTGCTGGGGATCTATCTAAAAACATAAAACCAGCACATCTAAGAAGATAAATTAGTACTGCAGACCCAATTTACAAAACAGACACCACTATTCTGCCATGCAGATATGGAGCTTCTTAGCAGGACATTAGGCCTGGTACTGCAGGAAACCCATCACTTTTCATCTATTACATGGGAGTGAGACTACAAATTTGGGAGATCAGGATACCTCTGAGCCAGGTTTTGCCATACGATGTTAAATGGTACTTCACTTCTTTAGTAGAAGTGCCAAGTTCCATTTGGGACTATTCAAGAAATAAGAAGCTATGCAGTGGGTGCATCTACACGTGCACTTTAACATGCAGTAGCTGATTCTACTGTGCATTAAAGCAGTGTGTAAAAACAACAGTGCTAATATGCTAATGTGCAGTAGAATCAACTATTGTGCGTTAAGCATCACCTAAAAAACTTGTGCTTGTGCTACTATGCATTAGCACAGCCTAATGTAAATTTATTTAGCACCTCATATTGGAGGTACTCAATTTAATGTACATTAGGAGAAGTGCTTTAATGTAAGTGTAGACGCATCCAGTGTAAAATGGTAGAATCTGGCCATGTGTACAGAAGAAAGTTGCATTCATTTGCTTGCAATACAATCTGCATTACATTTACTATAGTATGTCTGATGTTGGCCATGCCTCTTTAGAGAGCAAATACATATTTTGGCTTTTTTATTCTCCCACAAACAGCAAACAATTCTTACCTTTATGATGATCTCTCTAAACCCTGCATTGTTACAGATGGGAGAGTACACAGCAGCACATTTAAAGAGGCCCTCCCTCTGGTATGCAAGTTAAGATGAAGTTGCAGTCTGCTTTTTTTAAATCTTAATTCTTGTGGAAGAACATGTCATACTTCATTTAGTGACAACAAATCAGCCTTTATTCAAGTGTGAAAATTAAGGCATAAATTGCTGCCTCCTAGTTCTCAAAACAATGTCACATTACAAGAAATGTGATATTTTGAAGAGAAACAGGAAAAAATTTATCAAAGTTTTTGTTATTACTGTGTTATCCTCTCGCTTGATCTACTGGCTGTAGGTACTTTGTGTCTGCTTAAGTGCTTTTCATTTTTCCCATAAGCAAATTCTGGTTGAAGACTATCTATCTTTTTACTCTTGATCACTGCTAGCTTCAGTGCCTCATTACAGCAGAGCACTTTTTGAAACTGAGCTATAGCCCAGATAAATGATTGTATAAAGTTTTAAATAAACATACAACATTTACGTTATGTTGTTTCATGGGGTTGATTTATAGTCATTTTCTTCTTCCAGTTCTGAGCCCTGGACATAAAAGACACTGAGATCTCTGCTGTTTATCCAAGCTAAATCCTCTGTTTGTTCTGCATAAGCGTTCTTGATTCTTTAATATATTGCAGGCTTTAGTTTCAGGTTTATTCCCTCCGGGAATGGTGGAATTAGATACATTAACTGACAAAGATAAGGTACGGACACTGTAGCTTAATAGCCATTAAAATAGATCCTATGATAACAAAAATGGACCTAGAAAAAGCAGTTTAGATTGTGATATTTTAAAAACATGTATTTATGAGGATGCATGAATAAAAGTAAGATTTTAAATCTTCCATTAAGAAACCTAAAAAGTCTCTTTTTAAAAAGGTGAAGGAGACAAGAACAAAAGTTATTATCAGCGTGAGCCAGAAATTGCAGCCGATGAAAGTTTCACACTTGCTGTTGCTTCTTACCCACCCTCAGAACGTTCTTCTTGAAGACTGATATTACATTTAATTTCTTCAGGTGAAAATTACGCACTTTTAGGCTGATGCCCTACCACTGAGGCACTGCCCTAGAAAACAGAGAAAGAACATTTTATGTCTTAAAGAAAATCTTTAACTGTAAATCCTGTTTACTTTCCCTTCTGTCATTCAACATGCTAATTAAAAAACCTTGCATAGCATTTTATATGGTTTATTATGTACTTCTGTCCTTTCATGTAAGTGAATCTTGTCTATCAAAAGCAAATGACTGGAAATGGCTACAGCCTCTTCTATAGCTAATTCAAAAGGAACAAATTCTACCTTAAACCTGTTAACATAAAAGTCAATGTGTTTCATTTGCCTCAATCTTAATTTACTACTCTTAAAACTTTGTGTTATAACATAATTAAAATATTACAGCAGTTTTTATTTTTACTTGCTGGAGAAAGATGGAAATTACTATAACTTTTCCCAAAATATCTATTACAACATAAAAAATACAGTTAAAGTAGGACTTATAGGGCCATAAAAAGGAATTTTTCTTTTGGGAGAGGGAAGGGTTTTTTTTGTTTTTGTTTTGTTTTAAAAGTATTAACTGGTATATAAGTAACAGGCTAGTTCTTTCACTGCCAAAAATTATCTAACTAAAAGTTTGAATCTGGCAGTATAAACAGCAGTCCTGCCTGTACTCACACAAACTTGTTATTTTGTGGTACACAAGTTGGTATGTTGTTCATGCTCTGTAACAGATTGCATTCCTTACAGCATGAAATGTGTTTTTATCTGAAACTTGAGCGGTAAAATAAGCAGTCAGCAAAATGAAGACATGGATAGCCATTTATTTTTTAATTCTAGACGTGTTTGTTCAGGCTAAGGTACTTTATTTCCTTTTATAGTGGTGGGATAGTTCCACTGGAGCTAGTGGACAATGACAGAAAAATGTTGTGAATAATTTATTCAGAGGCTTGGGGAAGGGAGGGAGGGAAACTTAGTTATTTGTTATAAGAGCACCTATAATGACTATGTAAATTTGAGAAGAATGTATTATTAAGAAAGTTGTGCAACAAACACTTAGACTTGATATTATGTGCGACTCATTTCAATAAAAATACATAGATTTAAATGTAGCTTCTCTATGCATGTGACCACCGTATTTTTCACATCATTCATCAATAAATTTCACTAAAATTCATTTGTGTGTAAGAGAAGCCTGCTTACCCCCTCTCCTGTTTGTGCACCATAAGAAGAGCACAAATAAGTTTCCTTTCGAGCACAATTTATCAGAATTTTATCACCAGCTTAGAAAGGATGGACTCTTCACTCTAATCTAAGCTCTACAGCACTAGCCAAGGAGTAAGTGGCAAAAGAGAGACCTGACTGCCAAATAGGCTTTGTAGCAGCTGTTAGTCATGGCCTAAATGCAATGCATCTGCTCTCTCTTCCATCCCTCTTCTTGCTCCTCCCCAGAGATCAGATATTTTTCACCATTGCAAGAATGCTGGTAACTGGTAGATATATAGGGAGATTTTTAAAGTTGTGTGATTCAGAGCTGATAGCAAGCATTCTCTACAATGGAAAAGCAGCCAGAGCTAGCCATTGCTTTCCTCTTTCTCTCTCTGTGGTCCAGCAGCTCCTTAGAGTGTTTATGCTAACCTCCAGGCCAGTTTAGAAAATTTACAGTCTTATCACTAAAACTGAACTCAATGATGAGGTGCATGTCTCCCTTTTTGTCTGTTTTTCTGTGACAGAGACCTTTGACTTTATAGAAGCTTATGGTTATTTTACTAATACCTCACTCCAACCCCTTTAAGTTTCACTTTGAACATTATCTATCACATTTGTTAGGATAAGGAGGATTCATTTTATTAGTATTGAAATACTAATAAGTCAGGAAATGATTTTTCCTATAAAAGTATTCACTAAAGCCCTCACAATTAGTTAGACAAGGTTCCTTGGGTGAATTTGATATCTTTTATTAGACCAACCCAAATAGCTGGAGAATATTTATTAAGCAAGCTTTCGGGTTCAAAAACCCTTCGTCAGGCTAAGGAAGTTTCAGCAGTTGGTGTGTGCTCTTCCTGGATGGAATGAAAACACAATTAGTTATTCACTCAATATAAAGGATATTATAAACACTACTTCAACATTATTTTTAAGGGTTTTATGAACATTAACTACTTAATCCTTACAACACTCTGTACAGCAGAGTTGTTTTGATCATACAGATTTGGAAACTGAGGCAGACAGAAGACCTCATCACAAGCCAGTGACAAAGTTAGGTTTAGAACTCCACTAGCCTGCACCAACTCCCCGTGTTATACAGCTGTTTCTTTAAGATAACAGTGGACTAAACAAGATTCTCTTAGGAAGCTCTCAGCTTTAGGTATTAAAATGAGGCAGTTACTTGAAAAAGATTACAACCCTCTTTCTTTAGATTCAGGGTGGTTCCAGGTTAGGATTCAGAGAGACCTAGAGAAATTGGAGGATTGGACCAAAAGAAATCTCATGAGGTTCAATAAGGACAAGTACAAAGTCCTGCACTTAAGAGGAACAATCCCACTCGCTGGTACAGGCTGGGGACCGACTGGCTTGGCAGCAGCCCTGCAGAAAAGGACTTAGAGGGTTACAGTGACCAATAAGCTAAATATGAGCCAAGAGCATGCCTTTGTTGCCAAGGTTAGCACTCTAGTGGGCTATATTGGTAGGTGTGTTGCCAGCAAATCAAGGGAAGTGGTTATTCCCCTCTATTCAGCACTGGTGAGGCTCCATCTGGAGTACTGTGTCCAGTTTTGGGCCCCCCATTACAGAAAGGATGTGGACAATTTGGAGAGTCCAGCAGAGGGCAACAAAAATGGTCCGAGGCTGGAGGACATTATGGCTGTGCGAAATTTCACTTGGTATTTTGTTTCAATGCTGTTTTGACTCATTTTGAGCTCGAAACAGCAACATCGAAATGAAACAAAAGTCTTCAAAACAGCCTCGAAACAAAACGAGGGCACAGTTTCGAAGCTGGCCTTGCTTGCAGGGAAACAGGAAGTAAAGAGAGGGAGGGGAAAGAGGGGGGAAGGACTGCACTGATATTGACTGTGTAGCTGGTCAGTGACTGTGATCCTTCCCTGAGGTCCCTTCCAATCCCAGGGCTCTGGGGGAGGGATAGAAAAACAGCTGCACCTTAGCAAGCACACAGTCACACGTCACAAAGTTTTGCTCTGAACGGTTTGAGGTGCAGTTTCCCAGAAACCCCTACACCTACCTCCTGGAAACCTGGCAGGCTTCATGGCCTCAGAAGGGGCTACCATGACTGCTGTTTTCACCCCGCTGTGCATTAACACACACATGTGACACGAGTTTTGCTTGTCAGCATCTTGAGGTGCAGTTTCCCAGAAATGCCTGCACCCATCTCCTTGAAACCTGACAGGCCTTGTAGCCTCAGCAGGGGCTACCCTCCTTGCTGTTTTCATTCGAATCAGGCATGAAATGACAAAGTTATAGGCAGTTTTGTGATTCCTCATTATAGCCTATAGGCGAAACGTCAAAACAGCAAAAGTTTCGATGAAACAAAACAGAACAGTGCTTTGAAACAAAACACTATCCCGTCGAAGTGGCAAAACAGAAACAGAAACAAAACGGTCATTTCACGCAGCCCTAGGGGACATGACTTCCGAGGAGAGGCTGAGGGAACTGGGCTTATTTAGTCTAGAGAAATAAAAGACTGAGAGGGGATTTAATAGAGGCCTGCTGGGTGGTTCCAAAGAGGATGGAGCTAGACTGTTCTCAGTGGTGACAGAGGACAGAACAAGGAGCAATGGTCTCACATTGCAGCAAGGGAAGTTTAGGTTAGATATTAGGGAAAACTCACTAGAAGGGTAGTCAAACACTGGAACAGGTTACCCAGAGAGCTACTTGTCCCCAGGGAAACAAATGACTGCACTCGTCTGGACACGCCTGTTATCTCTTTTCTGAAGAGGATAAGAGCTGCCACTGGGACCTAATCAGCATGAATTCCTACTTGCGGATCCTTTTGGATTCAGGAAATGGCACAACTTGGGCAATAGCTGCTTGCTAACCTGTGTCAATCACACCTCATTCACCCCCAGGACCTGAAGAGCAGTTTCTGTAGGCTTCTAAAGAGAAAAGCATGCTGCTTCTGGCCCATCTGTGTACCACTTTTCTAGGTAAATAAAGGAAGTTACAGGAAGGCAATGAATAGCACTTGTATTCCTACCTTAAATCAACCTGATTGCTTCTTTTATCTCAATCACTTACATATGTAGATAATTTTAGCCCTACAGTGCAGATATATTATTTGGGGGAAGAGGGGATGTCTAAAATTGCCCTGGATTCAGCTACCTGGAATTAGAATATGATAGGGTCCCAAAACATTTGCCCTGTAGGAAAGGATCATAGAAAAAATAGCCCTGGAAGAGATCACATGAGGTTTTCTAGTCCAGCCCCCCTGTTCAAGGCAAGATCACCCTGGAGTAAACCATCCCAGTCAAGAGAGGCAGTTAGTCATTTTAGGTTGAAGTCAGACAAAAGGCAGGGTAGACATTTTTCTTATATACTAACTGAAACATATGCATGTGACAGCATCTGATAAAGCAAGCTTGCACTCTTGAAAGCTTATGCATCTCCAATACAATTAGTCTAAGGCAGGGTACAGCAACCTTTTCAGGCTGTGGGGCTGAATTGACCCAGTTCAGGTCAGAGGCGGGCCAGTGCATAGAAGGCAGCTATTGCTACTTTTCCCAGTGGCTGCATGGGAAAGTGCCTGGCACCAATACTGCCCCAGTCCTCCCCCCAGAGAGGAAGTGGCCCAGAGAGCATTTGCAGCCAGTGCTTGTCTCCATGGGGGCAGGGGAAAGTGACTGCTACTGAAGCCCCCTGCAGCTGCAGGGAAAAGTACTAGTTGTCCACAGGGAAAAGTGGTGGCACTGGACATCATGAAAAAAGCAGTGGGGCTGGGTCCCCGTGCCCACCCACTGCATGGCCACCTGCCACCGACCCAACTGGATCAGTCCAGTTGCTGAAGCCCCTACCATCCACGTTAGATCAAATGGCTCTGTGGGCAGGATTTGGCTTGTGGGCCGCAGGTTGCCAACCCCTGGGCTATGGTGCATCTCTACCCTGCATTAATTCCAGCCAAGTGTCCATTTGGTCTGCTCTAGAAAAAACTTTTAGGGATGAAGATTCCACAACCTTTCTAGGCAGCCTGTTCTAATGCTCAACCATCTCATAGTGAGAAACTTTTGAATCTCCAACCTAGATTTCCTCTGCTGCAACCTGAGGCTATTGCTCCTAGTCCTGTTCCCTACAGCCAGAGAAAAGCCTATCTCCATCTTCTCTATAATCAACCTTCAGATATTTGATGACTGTTATCAAATCCCCACTTCCACACCTCAGTTTCTTCTTCTTCAGACTAAATAATCCTAGTTCTTTCAGCCTTTCCTCATATATCAAATTTTTTAGGCCTCTAATTATTTTTGTCACTCTGCTGGATTCTCCCTAATTTGTTCACATCTTTCTTGAAGTGTAGGACCCAGAACTGCAGGTGAAGACTCATCAACACTGAATAAAGCAGGAAAAAAAATCATTTCCCTTGCTTTACACGTGATACTTCCATTAATACAACCCAATATGCTGTTGGCTTCCTTCCTCCCTGCCCTGGAACAATATAGAATTGGCTTATATTCAGCTTCTGGTCCACTGTAAGCTGCAAGTCCTTCTTTGGAGTAATATAGCCTAGACAATTATCCCCCAGTCTGTATTTGTGCATGCAATTATTTCATCCCGAGTGCAGTATTTTGCACTTGTCCTTGAAGTATAGGTGTGTTAAGTTTTGGTTGGTAGGAAATCGAAAGGGAAACCACTCAGGAGGGGAAAAATTAAATTAAACCTTTACTCTTTATAGAGGCAGTGTCTACCATGCTACAGGTATACAAGGTTTTGCAAGTGGCAGCTTCTCCTCTTGGGTAGCATGATACTATATACATGTTATAGTAAGTACATGGTAAGTCGTCATATACTGTTGCCTGTGGTATCTTGTGGAGTTTACTCTAGGTTATTCTGGATGATAAATATCTCTTTTGTGAAACTGAGTTAACAAAAAGGGATACTTCAAGCATCCTCATATGCATACCAATTTAAGAAAACTAATGATAAAGTCCATATACAACATACATTTTTATAGATTCATAGATTGTTAGGGGCTGGAAGGGACCTCACAGATCATCGGGTCCAGCCCCCCAATGATATTCTCTCTCTCAAAAATTAGGGCAAGGATTGTATACACAGGAACTTTGTTTTTACACCCTTCTCCACAAGGCTTAAAAGATTTTTCAGAAAAACAGCCCAAATCCACCTCTACAATTGTGGACATTCAGTAGCATTCATGAAAATGTGGCATTAAAGGCATCAATTTTTATAGTATAGTATAAATACTACAATATAAAAAGGCACTAATCTGAATAATACACTAAGCTTCTAGGATGAAGCCTGTTAGTGTTGTGCGGGTACAGTGCCTGGCAGAATAGAACTCTTATCTTTGACAGATGCTAGTCATATGTCCATTTCCAGACATAGCCCTGCCGATGCATCTCAATCCTTATTTCTAACATGTTACATTACAAGTCCTAGACCACTCTTTTTGCAAAACACAGTCACTGGGGTACAACATACTAATTGTTTAGTGTACTGACTATGCTTCAAAAGAAGCAAAGGGAAAACCAAGCTTTCCCCACTGGTGAGTTACAGAGGAACTTGAATCATCATTTCCTGAAATAAAAGGCTAGTGGCACTAATCAATGATACTAACTTGCTTCAAATGAAAAGCCCAATGACATAATTTTATCATTGCCTGAAATGGCAAAGATCATAACTACTACTTTAGGAGAACCCAGTTGAACTGTTTAACCAGCTAAATACTTTAGTTCAGCTGCAAAGCAATTATACTTTATTCAGGATTTCAACCATCACATTAAAGAATGATTTTTAGTGACTACAAATCACCATTCTGCCCTGAAAAATAAATACATTTCTGTTTCCTTTTACAGTAAAAAACAAGTTATATATTGCTTAGAAATAGCATGTACCCTCATGTCAAATGATGCTCTGTAGGAACCCTGAAACAAAGTTAGTTTCCATATGTGCTTTGAATTATGATTATATAGATTGTTTTGTCAATGCAAAGTGTGCTTGGGTCAATGCATCCACATACCTACTACAACATGTTTGATCAAATATTCAATAAACTGCTGTACTTTCACACGCAGGTACTGTCTGTACCTATGTGAGGCAAAATGTTTCATGATAAAAAACACAAATTGTTCAAAATACTAATAGATCACCAAAAGTATTCTACTTCAGAAGAAAAGAAAAAAATGTAGGTCTACAAATTAGTGGGTGTAAGTTTTTCAAAAGCATTATTAAACGGGCACTATTTTAGTCTTCTACGATGAGGAATGACAGGCTTGTGAGGGGGGATTTTTGGGTTAAAAATAGAAAACAATTTCTATACTTGAAAGAATTCAATTACTCTATATTAAAGCCACCATGGGGTTACTGTACATTTATACACCAGAAAGTCAGTAAATTATTTTTCTATAAATTAATCTTTCAGAGCTGACTTTTTTTCTTTCTGTTCTGGATGCCAAATTCCTGACTG
Source organism: Alligator sinensis (assembly GCF_000455745.1). NCBI lineage: Eukaryota > Metazoa > Chordata > Crocodylia > Alligatoridae > Alligator > Alligator sinensis. The sequence continues at coordinate 20,747 of NW_005842351.1, read as the reverse complement.
CTTCTCTACCACAGAGACTTCGTATCTGGATAGCCGACATCTGTAAAAACATTTCTAATGAAAACACTACTAATACAACCCCCTGGAGAAGCAAATGAAATGAGATCTAAGTATACAGCCGCCTTTCTACAGTTCTGTTTTTACCAATAGCAGGGCTTGGTGCTTCATATCCAAGATTTGACATAGGTCACGATCATTTAGGCACAGTAGCAGCAAAACAGATAATTAAGTAAATATGTAATCACTGGTATAGGCATATTTCAGTAGTATTCAGTGGATATGATAAAAGACCTCCATCCTTGATCACTGTGTCACAGGTTTGGGTTTATCTCTGTGGATGGGAGTCAGAAGCATCTAAACTGCAACACAGGAACGCTGTGTATTAAAAGTTCAGTGCCAGACATATTACCATTATAGAAAAGATACAGTTCCTGAAGGTGAATTAAACATTGTTGAATAACTTTCAAACTATTCCAGGAAAGAAAGTACAATTACCAGAATTCTGTATGAAATATAGTGGAAAATAAATTATACAGATCTGTGTATTTTAAAAATCTGGATTTAAAAAACAAAATACTGGGTGTTTTCTTTTTATATGATTTATTTATCTGGAAGAATTTGTTATATACTAAATTCCATTACTCTATAGTTAAGAATTTATTTAAGGCCAAGATTTTTTCTGGTACATGTTCTTATAATTAACAGAAATACAAATGTATGTTTCAATATCTTTACCATAATTCTATTGTCAGATGTTAGGATATAAAAATCATTGATATTATGTACTTTTAAATTTGACATGCTGAATTATTTCATGGACATCTGCAATCATGGAGCTTTTCAGTGGCAGCAATTCAGCATTGCCAATATTAAAAAATTACCCTTGTAAAGGTGGGGGAAGAAAATGGCTATCAAACAAGTAAGGTTATCACATACAGGTCACGAGTCTTCAGATGCCCTCATGTTTGGCAGTGACCTATTCAGTTGGGAAAAAAAATCTGGACATATATCAACTAAGAACCTGGAACTGACTCCATGCTGGAGTCTACCCACAAACCCAATTGCAAGTGTAGTGTCATAGTTATCTGGTAGAAAATAAACCAATCTACTACACTATTATGAATCTTTAGATATTTGAGTTGAGACAAACACAAGTACTTATAGACATAAGTAATCTCATTTGCAAGAGTCAGTCAGCACCACTGAAATTAAACTTTGCCTTTTTAAAATTAATCTGTTTTGCCATTGACTACAATGGAACCAAGATTTCATCCTTGTTTGCAGGAGCAGGACTAAGAATGGTAGGCATTAATTCCCTAAAAAATGACTCCTTTCCTTATTTTTGTTTATCCAGTAAGCCCAGATATCTTGCACAGACTATTTTTAATTTTTTTCTGCCTTAAAGAGAGATTATGACTAAAAGGAAGTGAGAGTTGGTCTTTTTACTGAACTGTCAAGTGTCCTGACATACACTTCAGAACACTAGATTGTGAATTAATTCAATACCATAAACAATTTTCCTGAGGCACTAGAGCACAGGTACAACACAATAATATTACCACATACATTTATTACAAATAGAAAAATTATATTGTTCTAATCAGTTATTTTAGATCAAAGTGCTTATGGACAAGGTATCTTTGGAAAATGTTTGAATAAATGACCTAAGGATTTCTTCTACCTCTTTTCAAATTATCCTTTAGAAGCAGGTATAATCATCTGGTCAGCAGCTACTAAAAAAAAAATATAAAAGCAAACTTTTAACTGGGTATGTTTCCCATTTTTGTAGCATGGTTTTGCTGTTTTTAAATTATGTAAAGTAGCGTTAATAAATGCCTCATGGTATGTTGCTAAGAGATTTGTGAATAATAAACTTTTTCAGGGTGACAAATACTTCAAAAAAAATATAGCTTAATATCACCACCCACCTTGTCAGGATATGTAAAAGCAGCCAATATACTGGAAATGTAAAAATCTTAGTGAAAATAAACGGAGGTTTGTCATTAGTCCAAGGACTGAACATTTTAACTTGTGCAAGTACCTAGAACT
>NW_005842351.1:7898-18667 GCF_000455745.1 Alligator sinensis | reverse complement strand
AAAGAGTGTTTCCCTATTATGTATCTTCAAAGAAGTATAAAAACCACATACACAAGCTCTCTAAAATACAGAGTTACTTAAAATTTTGTATTTGTTAAACAAATTGAAAAAAAAAAAATCACATAAAAAATAAAATACAACCAATTTAAGGATGAGAACCCTTACATTCACCCAAACCAAGGTAAATTTAATTTCAGTTTCAAGGTAGTTGCCTTTTTTAAATCTAATACCCCCTCTAGTGTTTGAAAAAATTATAATCCCAGCAAATGAAGAAACCTTTCAGAGACGAGCAATTCAGAGAACTTTTAATATATCTTCCTTTCAGAATAAAAGAACATCCCAAAGTTATTGTACTTTATTTCCTACGAACACATATTAGCAATACATGGTTATGTTTCATATCTCCACATTATTCTTTGTGCATTTATAATGGTTATTTTTTGACCACACATTTATTTTTATTGCAAGTAGTAACTTTTATTTTTTGCTCTTAACGTCTTTAAACCACTTAATATTAAAAATAAACATTTACAATGTATGGCAAGTTTATTTAGTGTTATAAAAGCATGTTATGACATCATTAGTAGGTGATGGTTCCCAATGGAAAGTCTTTTTGTTACTGTATTTTTTTAATGCAATGTTAGGATTTTCTTCAAATGACCTTAAACAAACATTCTGCTAAATAAGAGTTCTGTGGTAGAATTCTGCATTTCAAAACACGGAAGTTGCTAAAAGAAAAAAAGTGGTACTTACATGACCCCAATGCCACAAGTCCAATGACACTTAAAATAAATAAATAAATAAATAAAATAAAATAAAAAAGATCTCTCAGAATTAACTAACTTCATTCATGTATGAAATAAAACTGAAATAAAACATGTTAAACGTTTCCATTTTTGATACAGATATATGTAAAATCTATCTAGGCAACAAACATGTGCTAGTGAAATGTACATAAAAACCACACACCATCCACACTGCAAAATTCCACTCTGCTGTACAAGTCTAGGACTTGTAACTTGGAATTGTAATGATTTCAACTCTGGATATCACAAAAACCCATATAACTGTTTGTGCTCCATACTCTGCCCCCCTTAGTCAATTAACCAACATATAACATTTTGTATTTTTAGTATTTTTGTATCAATTTCAAAAAAGATACAGAAGGCTGAAAAACACTAGTAGGTGCTTTTACTGAGAAATATACAGCTTGAAGGGGAAAATAAAGCTTTATAGTCATTGCAGCTGATTAAGTCATTATTTAGGAAATATTCCTATGTAGAAAAAGCCCTGATTATTTGCATTAAACATGAATTGGTATTTAAACATGTGGTTACAATCACTGAATCAATATTTCCCACATTTTCCTAAAATAAGCACATGCATAAATATTCCCCTCATTAAAATCCTTAATCTTTTTTATCAGCAATTCATCTTTGCAATCCCCTCTCATGTAAAACTCTTAGAGTAGAAATCCTTTTGCAGTCCAAGAATGATCAGTTACCTAAATATTTCATGGAGTTTCTGCTTGCTAAATTTAAGCATTTTTTTTTCATTTCAAACTTTGTCATTTGCAAGCGTCAATTTTTCAAAAGCCTTCATGCTAAAATAAAATATTCAGGCAAGTAATAATTTAGTTGTGGCCCCAGGAACTAAAACTAAAATCATTTGCAAATGTAAGAGGATATGACATTTATCAAAGCACATTATATTTTTAGTTCATCATTTTAAAAAGTTATATCACTGTAAATTATTGCAGTCACTTTTTCTTAGCACAATTTTATTGAAAAGCTATTTCAAAAGAAATCCATTAAACAATAAATTATGAAAAATACCAAACAAAGGTCTAGATTGGATATTTTAAAATGGTATTACTGATAAATCCAGCTTGGGTGATAGGAAGAGAGGTAGAAAATGTTTAAACAGAAAATACAAAAAATATATATTTATCTATATATAAATTACCTCAGTACAAAAATATTAATACAAAAGGAAAAACACAACCCTGCTGCAAGTATTTACACTGACTTCAATAAAAATTACTAGAAGTATGAAAATTAAGCATTTGCTTAAGTCTCTGCAGGATCATTGATCTAGTCTGCAGAACTGATTGTTTTATTATGGTAAAACTTACTTAAAGCATGTTCCTAAGACACTATTTACTGCTGCTTCTTTTTGCAAGAGCCTCTCCGATTTGACGATCCAGTTCACTTACTATATGGTCTTCGTGATTATACACGCCTGTTCTCAATAAGGTATCTCTTTCTTCTATCAGGCGCGCGAGATAATCGTCCATACTCTCATTTAACTGTCTAGCTTGAAGACCACCCATTCTCCCAAATGAAGCATCCCCAGAATCCTGCAATTGTTTTTTGTCGTCTTGTTGCTTTAGCCTGATGATAAATAAATAAAATAAAATAAATAAATAAAATCTGTACAAGACAAAATGAGCTTCTCTTGTTATATTGTTTTTCCAAACTGACTCTTACAGGAAACTTACCCCACATCCAAAAAAAGGTAACAAAATCACCCTTGCTATATTAAGTTTAAAGGAAGTCTTATACAGCAGATACATATCAAGAATCCAATCATATATGTGTTTATTACAATGATTATGTCAAGGGTTACATGCTAATAAAACTGATTAAAAATCCACACAAGTGGCACAGCCCAGATTATAAATTACTGGATTAATTTTAAGTAGAGGACACCATTAGACAGACTTAAAATATCAGCAAGTGGATGAAAAGCAAGTTGAAATAGATCGTGTTTTATGGTTTTTTTAAATATATATAGCAGTTATTTTATATAGCAGTTCTGCTTAGAAGTGAGGGTAAAAAAAAGACTTGGTGCAGTATAAGAACAATCTTGACAAAAAACTGGGTATGGTGGCCTTTAGCATAGATTTTCTATAATACAACACTGTTACATTTTATAAATGGGCAATTTTTACCTAAGGGACACTAAACTGTGTTCCTACCCTGGATTGACAGCCAATTAAAATTTTGATTTAACTGAACCTTCCCCTACTTTGAGGCAGAGGGAAAAAAATCCTACAATGCTTTAATACCTGTTAAGTTCATTCCTGATATCCTCCAACTCTTGTCGTTCTGTTTTCCCCAGTTCTTTCTCCTCTGCTGCCAAGTAGCGGAGTCTCATGTGCTCCAGCTCTTGCTGCTGCTTTTTGAGACGGGCCATAGCATTCTCCTGCTCACGCTAAAGGGAGAAATCATTTGACAAACTCTTACACACAAAAATGCTAACTCCAGTGATGCCTCCATTGTTTCAGATGGGAATTAAAAACAGAGCTAGTAAGAACTCCACAATATTACTAGTCAGTAACTAAGCAGGCCCAGGGACTCATTGTAATAAATGTTGTGTATAGGTTTGAGGTAACAAATGAAATAAAACTAATGGCTCAATTACGATTGCTGCAAACACATACCTAAACCAGAATGCAATCAAATCTGGACCCTAAATTAACAGCTTTAACCATCAGTGGCAAAAAGGATGTGTATTTAACAGCTGATGGGTCTGGTTTTTCAGACACTTAATGAAACTGATAAACAAAGGTTACACTCATGAACATGGCTTAAGATACTATTAGCAACTGATTTTGCTAGATCACTACAAGCACTTAAAATTCTCTCCTGCAAATATAGGGAGGATGGAAGTAGGTGGGTGTTAAATTCTCAGTGATTACAGAGGACACTCATCCTATTGGTTCTGCAATGTACAACACCAGAAAGCTTGTTCAGCAGAAGCAGTTTTAGTCTAAGATTTGAAGAACTACTTTCTAAGTGGCTTCCTGTCAACCAGCACTGAAAATATAAGACTAAAATTTAGATTTCTTCTGTTTTCAAACAGGGAATAATACTTGAGATAAAAATAACAGAGTAAAAATAATCAGAAAAAAGGGGGCTGGGGTTGGGGGGGTGGTAATGTCCTAATTGTTTTTCACAGTCCCATAAGCTAAGTAGCAACAGCCTGTCAACTATAAAGAGGACTTTCATAAAACAGTACAAGTGACATAATCTAGTTCTTGGTGACATTAATCTATTTTAACCTAAAAAAAATACCTTCTTACTTCTGATTTGTTCTTTACACAGCCCAGTTCGTTAGCTGACCCCGGTATATCTTGCGTGAGGCAAGAGTCTAGTGGGGGTTGGAGGGGAAGAGCATTTGGATGTGTAATTAATTACATATCACACTTCATGGGACACACATCAATCTTGGCAAAGCTGATAATCATAAAGCACGTAACAATGGTCCATTAACATCCCTGTTAAGAATGTTTACTTTGTATTGTCTGACTTTATTTTTATTATTACAGATATAAACTAGATTTATAAAATTACTTCATTCTGTTTCTGTAAGCAAACCAATTCATTACATATTCAACCTATCAACTGTAGAACAGATAGTAAAATCTTATGCCAAGGTAAATCAGTTTTAAAAAACCCCAGAAAAACAACCTTGATCACAATTCCTACCCCTGGAATTTAGAAGAAAGTCTCAAATACTCCTTAGTTGATGCTCTCAATCGGTGCGTCTACACGAGAAGTTTAACAGCAAATTAGTATAGTTTACTGTGATGTGAGCATGTGGCTCTACACATGCACATGCTTACTTCACAGTAAATTTCCCTAATCCTGAGTAAATTTGATGCCTGCAAAGGCAAATGGCTTTATAACACATGCAGACTTCCCTGCACAGCCCAGGCCTGGCCAGGAATGGTTGCAGTCAAGGACAGGTCCTAGCCCCATGCTCTGATTGGACGATTGAGGCACAGGGCTTAGAGACAGCTGCCTCATGGCCTAGTGCTCCCTGCCAGCCTCTGGGCTAGCACTCTGGGTGAGCCTGGAGCTCCCTGCTGTGGCCACAAGCACGCATTACAGGGCTGCAGGGACCTGGGAGCAAATCTGCTCCCTAATCCCATGTGTAGACACCTACCCAAAAACCTTTACTATGCAGTACCTTAATGCACAGTAAATCCAGGCTGGAGTAAATGCATGTGGAGATGTGCCCAATAAGTAGAAAACATCTCAGCCTCTTAACATATCATAAACAAACTACCCTCTTCCCACCCAAGATTATAACTTTAAGGAAGGAATACTGGACTGGTTACACATGAATCCATCAGTTTATAGGCAAAGAACGATATTTTGCATTTTCATACTAACTAAGCCAGCCATCTTGGCACTAGTGGGAACTAGTGAGCCAAAAAGGAAGAGAAGGATAGCACTCATAGGAACTTGCAACTGAAGAGTCCAACAAAAACAGAACACAGATTTTTGTAATGATTAGGAAACAAAGAAAGCAACTATCAGGTTGCAACCTTGAAAATCTCCTCATGATATAGCTATTATTTTATGTTCATGAACAAGCAATTGATCTACAGCAGATGAATGTGAACATGTAAAACCAGAGGTAACTTTCCCTGCCAACTTGTGAACTTGAGCAAAAAAGCCTTTTCAGGATAAAAAACACCACAAATTTATTGTGCTTTATTTGCCTATGATCATATATTGACAATCTGTAGTGCAGGGTCATGTTTCTATGTGGCTTTGGACACTAAAAGTCCTTACCCTACTGAAGTCACTGAGAGGTATGTTATTGACTTCGCCATTGCCAGGATACCAGTCTATGGCCATTTTTAAAATATAATGATAAAGGAAAAAGAGCAAAGTCATCAGCAGAAGAGCAGTTTGGTTGGAAAAAAGTAACTTGTATTGATGAAATATACTTAGTTTCATGCAAGGCATTTGATTGTGTTACGTTTGACTTTGTTGACTTGATTACTAAACTGGAATTATATAAAAACAACATAAGACATCAACCAATCTATAAAGTAGTTAAGTGGTGAATCTAAAAATGTATTCTAAATAGGAAATCATCAAGCATGTATGTTTCTAGTGGGAAGCTAAAGGGAATTGGATGTTGGTCTGACATATTAAGGATATTTTGGGAAGGGATGGAGGAAGAGAAGAATTCAAAATCATCACTAATAAAATTTGAGATGATAGAAAGATTAGGAAAGTGATTAATAAGAAAAGAATGGGTCATTGACAGTGTCATCTGGAGTGCTGACAAATTAGGCACAAGAAAACAATAAGTACTTCAATATGGCCAAATATAAGATCTAGAGTCAAAAGAATATAAACCATGATTACAAGCCAGGAAAGTATTCCATCCTGGAAAACAGTAGCTAAAAAAACCTGGGGGGGGAAAAGGTGCTTGATCTGTTGAATATGAGCACTAAGGATGATACTACAGCCAAAAACAGGATATCATTGAATTTATCCATAGCAAAACCCTGAATAATGAATACAGAATTGATATTATTTCCGTCTTTGGCACTGGTGTGACTGGTGTTTGAGAGTCTAGAATGACATTAAAGAAGGGTGGGGAGGATTCAGAAAAGATTCACATGCCTAATCAAAGAACTGAAAATACTGAAAGATTCCACTTTCTCAACCTACATCTAACTTATCAGAAATGGTGTGGGGGGAGGGGGAGATTTCATAATCAGTAAGTACCTTCATTGCAAAACAGAAATGTGATAATAAATAGCTTCTGAATGTCAGATAAAGATACAGTATCATCCAACAGCTGGAATCTGAAGCAAGACAAATTCAGTTTAGAAATAAAATGAAGTTTCTAAAATAGCAAAGGTAACCAAAACTGAACTATTTAGCACCAGAATTTGTACCAGATTATCAATCACATGGAATTCTTTTAACAACATTTTTTCTCCAAAAGAGATATACTGTAAGTCAAGCACTGCTATAAATTTTAAATCCTACAGCCTGTGTTACACAGGTCAGATTACATGATGATCACCAGCCTCTTCTGGCTTATAAAATGCACAAGTGTCTGGATGAAACTTCGGTAGAATGAAGTAGTCTAAAATGAGAAATATTCTAAATAATGTGAGTATTGTAAATAATGTGAAAAACTAAGTGCACATTGAATATAAATTTCCACAACTGACCACAGTTTCTTAACTGCTCATGTTCATAGTTCACTTTACCTGCCAGATATGGCAAATGCCATGAAGAGAGGTACTTAGTGTGAAAGAAATGTGAGTGAAAAATATTCTCTATCAAAGCAAAGATCAAAATTCTGACTGCTTCTGTAAGACAGGAAGAAGTGCCTTATTTCCTCTTCTATAACTTGCCTGACAATATTGACAAATGGATTAGAATAACCTGACTCCAAAAGACTGTTATGGATTCTGGAGAAGGGGTTAATATCTTTAAGATATTAGTTGGCCCTAAACTAATTGACAGTTGAAATAGCTAATTTTTGGGTCACTGTCTCTGTCATGAAACAAGCCCAGCTAGGTATCCCAGCTCCTCAAACTTGTTTTTACCTAGAACTTAACTACAATGATTTCTGGAGAGAAAGTTTTTGACTCCTAAGAACCCATTTTCAGCTTCTTAGAAGAAGCTCAGAATTTGAAATAAAAGTTCTGGAAAGGTTATTGGTTGTAGCCATGTTGGTCTAACATTTAATTGGTGTAATAAAAGTTGGTCTAATTTTTAGTTGGTTTCATATTTAGGAGGTATAATAAAATATACCACCATGTACCCAAAGAAACTTGCCTGGAAAGGTTAGGCATCTTTTTCCTAGTCCCATTACAGGAGAAGAAACACATGGAGAAGCCCAGAGTAAAGGATAACCATGTTTAGTATCCAGATCTCATGGTATTCTGCTTGGCAAGTGTAGAAATTGCCATGTGGTTGAGACAATAGAATCATTACAACTGTCTGCCAGTTTGGAGATGTATTGCCCTGGAACAGCTGACTAAGGCAGAATATGTATTAGCCCCTTATGAGGTCCTCCTTAATAGACAAGAAAGCTCTTATTAAAGCATCATGCTACAGTTCAAGAGAAGAGGACCACTGTGAAGCACCTTGGAAGAAAAGAAACTAAGAAGACCACCCAAGCAATTAAACTGAGATTTATTGGTCTGGTAGAGAACTGAAAGTGAGCTGCTGCAATACACCTTTGGAGGTAATTTTCCTGGAGTGTGTTACTGGTCCCCTCCCCCCACCCATACAGGACAGGAATGGTCTATAAGCAGCTTTTATCCAATATTTAGAGACATGTTTTCCCAGCAATGTTAGCACTGGTAAACTGGGTGTAGCATGAGAATTTTTGTACAATTATTTTCTTAGCAGATGAGCAAAGCTTAAGTCAGTGGTTTTCACCCTTATTGGACTCAAGGCACCCCTTGTAAAATGCCAGCTCTTATTTTTTACATTTATTTTATTATACAAAAATAATAGAATAATTTTTATGCTGCAGAGAACTCAGACCACAGCAGGTCAATATTTTTAACACTGTTCATTCCTATATGAAATCTTCATTCATCTTGTGAATCATGTTTGCACACTGAAGACTGTTAACATTGTGCAGCACCCTGCAACACTCTTGAAAATATCTTAAGGCATCCCATTCTTGCCTTATGGGTTTGGACCTACTGAAATTGCAATTTCATGATTTTTGCAGAAACTGCGATTTTGGGCAGGCCTCGCAAAAAAGCACAAGCTCCGCGAAAAAGCATGGGGTCCTTGCTTTTGGCAGGCTCCCTGAAACAAACTTACTGAAAATAAAATGCTGGCTCCCTCTGGCTGCACAGCTTGCCGGGGAGGGAAGGGAGATGGGGGGCTGCCAACATGGCAAGATGGCTGTTGCCCCTGTCCCTCACTGCTGATTGGCTGCGAGGACCGTTTGCCACACAGCCCTGCCCCCCCACACCCAATCAGCGGGGAGGGGCAGGGCTGCATGATGGACTGTCCTGTAGCCAATCAGCAGTGAGGGGCAGGGCCATATGACAGATGGCCCGCATGGCCAATCAGCAGCGTGGCTGGGGTCACCAGGGCCCCTCGGCCAGAAGTGTGGGGAGGCCTGCCACAACAGTGCCGAAGAAAATGGCTGCCAGCCCCATGGTCTCTCTATGAAATCAGCCAGGCCAGCAGCTGCCTTGACTTCAATAGACCACTAGCATAGTAAAAGATGCGCCTGCCACATGTAGTGCAAATTTACTTGCCAATTCCCATACTTTTGTGAATTAAATACTTAGCATAAATATAAAAAATAAGCATTTTATAACATTTTAGTAAATGGAGCAAACAAAATAGTGAGACACAATAGACACTGTAGTGGGAGACAGCACCATCTATTTTTGTTTTTTATGTCAAATGAATACAAATATTGAAGACGATCCTTAAAAAAGTTATGAAAGCATAAAGAGATGTGACCCCAGAATCCACAGTGATCACTCTCAGTGCATCATGATTGCCGATAAAAATGCAGATTTACATAATACTCTTTACACAACATAACCATTTTTGAATTCTAAACGGTGTCATCACAACAATCTGCATGGTGAACACACTTCAAAACAAAGGTGATATTTATTCTCCTGAATAGATTTTAATAGATAGTCAGTTGTCCAATAATCCTTCAAAGACCCCAAAATAAGTCAAGGAATGTACATTACTTGATACAAATGGGAGATTTAAATGTGATTTTTGACACAGTTTACTCCAAATATGAGGGGATTCAAAATTCAGAATTGTTATGGTTAGATCACAGGCCATGAAAATAATAGTTCCTTTATAAAACTCAAATTTTAGGAGATGGGAGGGACAAGGCAGAAGGAGAAGGAAGGATTCTTTATCCATGTTTGGTGATGAAACTGGTGCCACTTTATCAGAAAGCTTTGCAGATACCAAAAACACTTTTTTCTATCACTGTTTCAACACTACAAATGTGACACAGGCTCCCTTTCTATTAGCACTGAAAGTGGACTCCACTGCATAGGACTACTATCAATTAACACAACTTATTAAGAAACACCTTTCAAATTGCTTGAAACATATAAAGTAAGACAAAATGCTAAAATGCTTAACTGTCTTTTGCAAATATTTATTTCACACAAGTTACTAAAAAACAGAAGAGTTAACATTTCTGAATATTTTGATATTGTTAAGGCAATCAGGACTCGTAGTAGAGATACCTCTTTTTAGACCAACAAGATTTTTGCAAAAAAAAAAAAAAATTAATTTCTTTCTTTAATTAAAGACAATTTTTTGCAAAAATCTTGTTGGTCCAATAAAAGATATCATCTTTACTATGAGTCCTTATTGCCTTTTCCTCTAGACCAATACGGCTACAATCAGGATACTTGATATTGTTAAATTTTCCAATGAAAATCTATTATGTATTTTTATAGACTAGGAGGAGGGGAAAAATAAGTCTTAAATGTGTTGCTGAAATCATGGCTCAGGAAGGTGGACAAGATAGAGCCAAGGTCAGTTAATAAAGCTTGTGTTGTTTTAAACAAATGTGTTAGTTAGCTTTGAACAATAGCAATCTATTGCGGACATTTACATGGTGACTGGTATTTCACCTCAATAAAATATTAACTAAAGATGAATCTAGTTTGTAGTACTCTGTATTGACACATCCAACACAAAATAATGTTTAATATGTTTTGAAAGACTTTGATTTTCTCTCCTTCCTTGACTCCACCCACCATACTATGTATAAAATAAATTAGAGTATTTTCAGGTGTGAAAATGCAGAGACACAAAATTACCTTACCAAATAAAGCATCTGATGCATGTAGCTGTATGTGGAGAGACAGCAATGGGGGAAGGAAGGAGTGGGCCTCCTCCCCACCTCGGGCCCAGGCCCACTCCTCCCCCGCCCTCTTCCTCTGAGCCTTCCTGTCCCTGAGCAGGCCTGACACTGGG
>NW_005842351.1:7483-7883 GCF_000455745.1 Alligator sinensis | reverse complement strand
TGGCGGTGATGGTGGGGCCAGGGGAGGACTGGGCCCGGGCCTGATGTGGGGGTGGGGGGAGGGAGTGAGCCTGAGCCGGGGGAAAAGCTGGCCTGCCACGGCAGTGGAGGGGAGGGAGGACAGCAGGCCCCGCCCGGCCCGGTTCAGCCCAACCCAACACGGCAGCTGTGAGCTAGCTTCCTCCCCGCATTGGGCCCGGGCCAACTCCTCCCCAACTCCCGCGTTGGCCCCAAGCCCGCTCCTCCTGCCCTTGCTGGGTCAGCCCGGGCCTGCTGTTCCCTCGCTGCTGCGGCAGCCCAGCTTCTCCCCTGCATCGGGCCCAGACCCCAAGCAGCCGGAGGGAAGGGGGAGCAGGTCCAAGGCTCTGCCCCCACCCGCTCTCTCCCCCCCCACATCACCT
>NW_005842351.1:3885-7454 GCF_000455745.1 Alligator sinensis | reverse complement strand
CACCTCTCTCTCCACATACAGCTGCATGGATCAGATGTCTTACTTGGTAGGGTAATTTTTATATTGCTTAAATCAAGTTTTGATATTTTAAATTCAACTATTCTTATTGAACCTGTAAGCATCTTAACTGGTTTCACTAAATGCCTGGGAAAAAAAATGTCAAAAATTTCTCAATTAAATTTAGTCAGATGAGCACACACTTCCCAGTAGCACAAGTGCTACATTTTGAAGCTCTACAAAAATGCATTATTGCAGACATGAAGAGATTATGATGCTCATGTGCTAAGACCACAGGCTGGAGCACCACAAAAAAAGTGACCACACAGATATGCAACAGTGCTGGTTTTAATACCGTAAGGGGGAGACCATCAGCAGTATGATGCCACCCATCTCCAAATCCCTAGCCCTGCTCCTTTGAAGTGCCACCTGCTCCTTCTCTCTCTACTACATCCCCAAATAGGGGCTGGGAGACAGGAACGCTCAGTGACTGTGCACCCTATCATACTTCACTTACCTAAGGTAGGAGTGGAGGAAAGGAAAAGCAGAGCACTGTGGGATGCTGGGGGACTGAGGGATCCCCTTGTTATGCTATAGCAGGGGTAGTCAACCCCCCCGCATGCATGCCAGAGCATGGCACATGAAAGCATTTTGCTTGGCATGTGTGCCTCAGGGCAGATGGTGGTATTGCCACAACAAGGATCAGCTTCTTTGTGGCTCCTGTGCAATCTGCCCCGGCATATGGGGATTTTGGTATTGATATTCTACAGCAATATTAACATTAATTACACAAGAATTGAAAATTATTATTAGATTATGAAAGAATCCCTCCATACCACCAGGTGCTGGTGCTTCAGTTAAGAAGCTCCTTAAATCAAGAAAACACAGTGTTTATTTTGCCATAGCTGCCTATAAATCCAAAGGGGAGATGTAAACATATATACACTAGACTAAACAATGGCTAAATAGCGGCCACTATTCACTCTCCCACTCACACATACCATACAAGTCTGTGGGAAAAACTTACGATTGAAGCTAAGGAACTCAAGTAAAGTTTTCTGAAAATAACCCAGAGCTGACAAGTCAGTAGGAGGGCCTGGATGGTTTCAAGACACAGTTTTTAACCAAGACTTGGACCTCCAACTGTTTTTTTAAACAAAGATTTACGTCCCATCCTTGGCTAAATTACTTATAAATTAATCACATTAATTACTGAGTGGATAAGCAGGATGCTGGACAAGATAGAGCCAATGTCAGCCAATAAGGCCTGTGTTACTTTAAACAAATGCATCAGTTATGCTTTGAACAAATCCATAGGATATAAATATGGTAAAAGACTTAAAATCTACTATAAACCTACTATAAAATCTCTTCTCCCAAAATATGTATAATTTTGCCTAAACAGTGAGGATTTCTTTGCACGTGAGCCATAATAAAGTATGTACGTGCTTGATCTCTGCAGGATTTAGGTCTAAGTTCAAAGACTGACTTTTAAAAAAGTTTAAATATAAAAGAAAAAAAAACCATGCAAGTGTATATATGTGCAAAGAAATTACAGTAGATACCTTAAAAAAAAGGGGGCACTGAGAATAGGGAAGTCACCTGTTCTCAGGCTTGATGACAAAGCTCATGAATCTTCAAACTAATTTTAAAACTCAGCTTTACAAACCATGGTTGAATTCCACAAAACACTGCATTTATTGTAACTACCAATAAGCTTGAGTGGCAAACGTCAGGATGTATTCATGCCTTTACCTGGTTATAGCTGATACTTCATTTTAGTATCTAAAAATTCCAGACAGAGAAAAATTAGTAACTTTTCTTCTAAAGTCCACACAACTTACTTTCAAAAGCTGCAATGTATGCACTGCATTTTTATAGAATACCAAACTATCACAGATCTGTTCCAACATAGCTAGTTCCCAAGTAAAAGGGAACTTTATAATTAAGGAAACATTGACTTTTATGGTTACAAATCAGAAGAAAAAGCACATTTTGCTAAATGCTTAGCTTGTAGATTATGCTTCTTTAATTCACAAATTGACTGTACTAGGTCACCTTTGAGTAATGGAAATCTCTATTTAAACATTTTTTTGGCAATGGGCACAAAGCATTAGATCTCATTTCCAAGACTTACCAGCTGGGTTTCGTCATTAACATTTATTAACAATTTAAGATACGGCTTTCAACGTCTAATCCTCACTACACAAATGTTTTGTATAGTCCTCCAGAGGGCTTTGGTGTGACAAATTACTGGCATAGATTACAACCCTGTGGCTATTCACCAGAGGCAATACAAAATTAACATTGTACTAATCCAATTTAAACAAGAAATTGGACAAACTGTGCATTTGCACAAATCATCTGAACTAAAGCTGATCTAGAATTCCTGGAGGCAACTAAGGTTCCAAATTTACATTCAAAACATAGTAAATGGGTTCCTGATCATTTTCCTTTTTTATATTTTAAATTAGGTTGAAATGCTACCTTGTTCATCCTCTATCTATTCAACTGAAATATATGACTTCATAACAGTACGAGTACACAGAAGTCTCAACCTAGGTTTAAAAGGGACTGTTTTTAAGGATAAAGTGGTAGGGAGCATAATTCAGTCTTCATATCAACTTATTTATTGGTTCAGATGTTTACTAAGGGGGTCAGCCTGCCCTGAACTGGGACCAATCAAATTACCTTGGATGCCTGTTTCATCAGTACTGATCTGGCATGTATTTGACCTAGTAATATAAAAGGTGAGACGTATTTAATAGTAAGTAGCAAGGTATGGATACCCTGCTTTATTCTACAAGTTAGTTTTTTTTTTAAAACAACTAATTCATTAAGGAAAAAAACACACATTATACTGGACATTTTGAGGTCTCCTTTGGGAAGTTTTAGCTTTTGATGCAAGCCTGGCGAGTTCTTCATTAGATCATCCTGTTGTGCACAAATATTTAAGAAATATTATAGGCTATTTTTGACCCCTGACAATTACTAACAAAAAAGACCAAAGACAAAGAGGAAAAATGAGGACAGCATAGAAAAATAAAAGCTCAGTTTTATAACTTTTATTACCTAGAGATGTTTCCTTTTTTTACTCTTTAAGTTGTAAAGGAAAAGATTAATTTCCAAACTTAAACTTGAATATTATATTTATCTACAGCTTTGAACAGTGACACTGCTAAAGCATTTCTGTCCCTCCCTTCATTATTAGCACCATTCCTTCCAAGAGACTAGCAAGGTCCTCTGAGTAGGGATGTAAATATTGTTTTAAAAAAATATTCATTCCACCTCCTCGAATGATATTGGTTAAATGATTAACCCAGAACAGAGCAACTTCTCAGCTCCTGAAGTCCTTTGACTGGAGGAAGAAGGGAAGGAGGCAAGCCCAGTCAGACAATGCAGCACACCTGAAGCCCTAGGCTGAAAGGCAGGGAGCACCTGTGACCAAGCAGCTAATTGCTTAATTCACAAGTCATTAGGCAGTTGGCTGTTTTCCTCTTAAATTATGGGTATTAGTCCCTTTTGCCCCCCCCCACCTCCCCCCAGCTCCTCCCTCCTGCTTTCTGATTTCT
>NW_005842351.1:0-3854 GCF_000455745.1 Alligator sinensis | reverse complement strand
TCCTGCTGGGGCACTGTGGGGCTTCCCTTCCCCACATCCCTGCCAGACTGTGCTCACTGGAGCTAAAGGATAAAGAGTAAGCTAACTGGTTATGACTGCACTTGTCGGTTAAACGATTGTTTAACCTTTCACATTCCTATCTTTGAGGGCTCTTGTTCAAGGCAACTATCCATTAGAAAGGGTACTCAGAAATCCAGTTGCTCTTCTCCCCCAGTCTAGTGTAATCCTCTAGGAACAGTGCCTTGCCTATTCCTCTATTATGTGTACACCAGATCCCAAACTATCCCTTTATAGTAAGGGACAACAATTTTTATTCTTGTAGGGCAGAATGAGCAGCCTCTCTCTTGTGCATTTCTTTAAAAAAATCAGATGTTACTTCCAATACATTCTTCTGAGATCCAAGGCTCTCAAAGAAATGAAGGGAAAAACAACTCCTTTCAGTCTGTTGCAAATCTTGGCAAAATACAGGGAAGGCTGACTTTATTGTGTAGTTTGGGGCATGCTATTTTACAGTGTTCCATTCTTAAGTTTTAAGCAAATTTTGAAAACCTATGGAACATAACATAGAAAGAATTATGGCATCCGGCTGAATAAGATTTAGAAAACGGGGACTCAAAGTCCATGTATCCAATGAAGAGGAGACCCTAAAGCTGAAGCAACAACTTGCAGAATCTTAAAATTATATCAACAAGACAGAACTACACCATATATTTTAAGAAGATAATAGGTAATTGAGAAAAATACATGAACAGGTACATGCATTATTGATAATGATGGAGCTGCTACTGCTTAGAAACACTAAAATAAAACACAGACAAACTCACAAAGACAAAAGCAAAACACTCCTGCCTGAGCATCAGAGACATGAAATTCCAAAGGCAGAAAGATAGACAATTTTGTGATTTTAAGGGTTGCTGCAAGTTTGCTGTATTCTGCAAATCATATTTTGACATTTATTTCAAAAGTTGTTTTTAAAAGTAATGTTTTAATTATTATTTTAATTATTGTTAATATGCATGTTAAACAATTTACTGTTACTGTTTCAAAATTAAATCTTGCAGGGCAGGGGGGTGGGGAAGCTGACGTGTCTCCTCCTAAAGAATAGCAGCAAAGATAAGCACTTGTATCTTCCCCATATCAAATATTCCACAAGTAGATACAAAAACTTAAAAGCCTATAAGGTAAACAGGAACATAGGCAATTTCTAAAGTTTAGACACCCTCCTCTTTGAAAATACAGGAAGTTAAAAACTGCAGAAACCTGAGAATAATGCAAACAGGTCCAATTGAGATAACGGCTCTCCCCCAGGAATTGGTTGAAATAAAATATGTACTAAGTTGGTATGGTGTAAAAAATTATTTTTACTAACAGTGTCTAGAGGGATGAACTTGAAACTTCTATTATTTTCTGCCCTCATCACAGGTGCTCACACAATATTTTTCATTTAATATTCAAGCAGGAAAATAAAAACTGTTTCTGGGGTAAAAACAAAACAGATGCGAGACATAGCCAAGATAAACCACTATACATTTTATTTTGTCTTCTCACCAGACACTGATTGAGCATCATCACAAGTGACCTTTTTTAATTACTTGGATATTTTTTAAAACCATTATAGTTCCATGTCAAACTAAGGCCCTGATCAACCAGGAAGATTATGCCCTTACCCATTTTTAAGATACAAGCTTTAGCCAATTATGTTGTATAAGTGTTCCTTTAAAATGTGCAGTCAGAAATGTTTTTTTAAGCTTTAGAAAATATGTAATTTTTCATTTTCCCAAAACTCAAAAGACAGAAGGTAGATTGCCAAAAATTCACTTTCAGGCAGGGTTCTGTTATGAAAAATTCCAGTCCAAAGCTAATGATTTAGGAATGATGCCAGCATTTTAATGGAAAATGGTAGTTAGAATGGAAATCAGTTTGCAACAATGCCCCATGGAATGATATTGTTCTATATTGGCCTCAGAAAAGAAAAACTACATATTTATTGTGCATTTTCTACAAACCTGTTTTAGTCTTGCAAGTTCTTTCAAAGCCCTTGCCCACTGTTGCTTGTAGTGAAGCTTTGACTTGGTAGCCGATTCCAATTTTCTTTCAAGTTCAACCTAAGAGCAATTAAAATCATATCAGCGGAAACTTTATACTAGTGGTTACAATCATTGAAAGACTATATATACAAAGGTTCTGGCTTAAGAAGTGTTTATGTAATGTAACCTACAACATCATCTAAAGCTGTTATATAGGTTAATATAAATATTATGGCACATGAACATTTTCTTGTTTAAAATATAGCTTTATTTTTATTATATATAGCAGTCTATATGAAAAGGAACTAGATAAGTCTTAGTCCCAAGACAGCAGATATAAACTTTTTTTTGAGTCCTCAAACCCTTGAAAAACCACATTCATATTTCTATAAGTTGTAATTTAGCATTCCAAATTAATTAGCACTGACCTCTTAGTGCCAAACAGTGCCCTTAGAGATGTGGGGTGGCTCCTACTGAAGCCACTGGGAGAAACGGGTTTCAAATTAAATGTGGCCCTTGGATTGGAGTGGGGGAAATAAGAAAAATTGGCCTGTATTCCAAGTAGTGTTAATTATGCCCTGTATTCAGCCAGATCTATCCTAGAAGCTTAAAAAATATTTTATTGCTTAACTTAACAAATAGAAGATACAGGACTAGTTTAAAACAATATTTTATCCATTTAATGTAATGCGCTAAAAAGGTAATTTGAATTCTAAGTAAATACTTCTATAATGTATATCTAAGATATACAAAGCAACAAGGCAAAAATAGTCTAATCAAAATACTCATTTTAAAAGCACTAGGCAATCTGTTATACATGAATAAAAGCCAACTTGGCTATGTTTTAGGAATGTACTCTCTCAAAGTCTGACTTGGTTCATAGTTTGAATGTGGCTAGTCTAGGTTGGGGTGTTGCTAAATTTAAGTGATAAATCTGTCCAAGTCTAAGTCATAAATTTGTTCTTTTGAACTCATCTACCAAGCCAAAGTCCAAAAAGAGTCGAGTTCAATTGTTTGCTCAATTACTGCCATTACTTTAGACAATTCAAATGCAAAGACAAAAGGAAACTGTAAAACTACCAATGCTTTAGAATGATGAGATATTCACATATATTGCAATTGAGTTGAAAATAATCACAATAATTAGAAAGGTTGCTAAACAGATAAGATTTGCTATACTGGAAATTTAACGTAAGACATCAAATCTGTCATCAAAAGTAGCCACTATTAGATGCAAAGGGGGTTATAATAAACCACCTCCAGAAAATGTGTGCGTTTTATTATGCTGTAGTATAGGGGTGAGCAAAATACAGCCAGGCCATTCTATCCAGCCTGTGGACCCCCTAAAATTTTTAAAAAATTAATTTTTATCTGCCCCTGGTTGCCTGTCAAAGATAACAGGCAGCCAGCGGCAGCAGGACCCAGGGGGAGCTGGCAGCAAGACCCAGCAGCTGAGCAGCAAGCCCCCCCCCCTCCTCCTCCCACCCTAGCCCCACAACCGGAAGCCTCTGCGACTTCTGACCTCCGAACCCTGGGGCTGTTCCCTGCCTCCCTCTGTCCACGTGGAAAGTAAGGTAAAATTGGATGGAGGGAGAGGGGAGAAACCGCTGCAGTCAGCCTAGCAGCCAGGAGCTGCGTGGTGCTGGCCAGGGCAGGCTGGAGCCAGAGCTGGAAGCCGTGGGTGGGGGGATGGAGGGCAATGGGGAAGCAGTAGGGGAGGGGCCAGAGCGAAGGAGGAGTGGCGGGGGTGGCTGTGGGAAACGACAGGAGCATGGGCAGCAATGGGGGGAGCAGCAGCAGGGCCGCAGGAAGTGGCAGCAGCACGGG
>NW_005842350.1:1493418-1525299 GCF_000455745.1 Alligator sinensis | reverse complement strand
TATATATATATATATATATATATTTTATAAGGGGTCAAGATGGGCATCAGGTATTAATTGGATTTCTATAGTGCTTGGAAGACACACACACAGCTTCTCATGGCTCTGAAAACAGATGGGCTGTCTAGCACAACAAGGCCAATGGATGGACACAAACTGAGAATTGAAGTGGGCATGCCATAACACAAGATCACAGCTTTCAAGGCAGACAGGTTGTCTAACACAACAAGGTCACATAGCCTGGGAACCAAAGTAGTATGTACCATACTGTCCCATAACACAAGATAAGTGACACCAGCAACAAGGCCTCAAAGAGCAGGGGGGTCTAAGTCCTGGTTGAGGGGAAAGACCAAATTAGGAGAAGTCTTGGAAGGCTACATGGACGTGTGACCACAGAGAGACAACCAACCAGAGATAGCCATGGATGCAGAGTCAACAGGAGATATCAAGGGGGAAGGAGAATACAAAAGCAAAGACTTGAGATTAACAAAGGGTCCCTCCATTTGTCCCATCCCTCCCTTTGTCCTGTCCCTCCTCATTTTGCTCCCTGAGAGGGGTCCCCATCCCCATCCCTGTCACCTGGGAAGGGTCCCCGAGGCCACCATGGACCAAGTGCATACCAGTAGCCCGTCTAATGTACCCCACTGGAGGGGGGGGCTGTGGGCCTCGGCATCCCACCTCCAGACTTCTGACACCTAAGATAGAGAGCCTCAGAGTGGAGACTGAACAGATATACTTTGACTCTGATGACAGCCCTAAGATTGGTAGATACAGAATTGTTTGACTGTTTGTATTGTTGTTTTGTTTTCACTCTGTATCAGTAAACTCACCTATTATCAACTGGCAGGTGTTATGGTCAGTCTGAGGGCTGTGCCCACCCTGAACAAAGGTATAAGGGCTGGGTCCAAATCCAGTGCCAACAAGCTGCACTAATCAAAAGTGCCCTTCCATCACATGTATCAGTGTCCCCGCACATCCCTACACTGAAAAAATGGTGGCAGGGCCCTTTGAACTAAAGTCTACAAACGTGTTTCATTTCAAAGCACCTCGCTGCCATTTTTTCAGCTTGGGGACACACAGGGATGCTGATACAAGTGGCATGCAAGGCTGCCAGAGCGCATCAGTTTCCATGCTCCAGAGTACTTAATTAATTGAGTCTGCTGCAATGCGTCAGTGCATCAAAGCAGGCTCCCTGCATGTCTATAATGGCCCAAGGTGTCACTTTCTGGCTGAATGTCCTAATCCAGGGGTGTCAAACTTGGTCACATTCCTCCCTTTTCTGGTGCCCCTGGATTGCATCCTGGATCTTGTGTTGGCAGCCCCAGTAGTGCATCATCACAGGCAGAAACTGCCACTGGTGGTGGGGCTTGCCCTGGTGTTAGCCAGCATCATGGCCCAGAGGTGAGGTGACATTGTGTGTATGTGTGTGTGCATGCATACGCATGCACATGCATGCACGTGAGTGTGTGCAAATGAGGCTGCATAAGTGCAACCTCAAGATGAAGGATTAGCCCTGCCATCAAGGGAAGCCTTGCTACCGCAGCAAGGGTCAGGGCAGAAGTCCATGAACTGGATGATCCAGTTCCATTGGCTGGATCCAGCCCATAGGCCATATTTTTGACATTCCCGACTTAGACTGTATTAACTACATGTATCATTGGTATATATTACCAGCTTTGTCATGTACTTTCACTCTTCCTGCCAATCCCTCCTACTAAAAAAAAAAGAGATGCTTCTCTGGGGAGAGTTCTCCCTGTCTGATGTACTGCTGTCCAAATGAATAATTACTACCCCTTTTTTCTTTGTAGAAAGCAAAAGCCACAATTATTTCAGTGGAAATTTCTGGATAGAAATTTCCACGTGTTCTAAAAATGTATTGTGAAAAAACTGCCAGATGTACATGGGAAAGTAGAAGCATTCTTCCCAAACCACTTATATACTATCCATATAGACTATTACATTTATTTTTTTCATTCCATATTTCTTTGCTTAATGGACATTATGCAGCTTCATATGTAGATTAATCAGTTACAGGATGATTAAGAAAGAGGTCCTGGGCAAGGCAGTGTACATCCCAGTGAAAATAGAGGTTTTTTTTTCCCCTCTCACCACCCACACATTTGGAATGAGGATATAGGTTGTTTTCTCGTTTCACTCATAGTCCAAAAAAAATTAAAACACTTAATTTCACAATGCAATGTGCAACTTGGGAAATTAATATAAAATCAGAGATGTATTGATATTGCCAAGGAGAATGGAAACAACCTAGTTGAGTCTGTTTAAAGAAACCAGTCATTCTACACTATATAAAGTTAGATGAAATCAGGATCTTAGCTTCCTTGTTGTCATACACGCCACAATGGAGTTCAATAACAGCATAAGTGTGTCATTTGTAATTATACCTAGAATGCAACAGCCCCCCTCAGAGGCTACACATTCTGCTTGCCTAGCAGCCTTCCTCCATTCTCCAACAGATATATTCATTCAAATTTATGATTTCTACAGAACAGTTCATAATGTTTGTATGGCATTTGCACTTAAGATGTACTGTTGCCATAACTGAATCAACACAGAGAACCTGAGATGTGGATCCGTATCAACCAAGTTCAAAGGTACTTCTCTGTCAGGATGGCCTGAACCTGACTAATCCAAACTGAGGAATCTGGGATTCAGATCCAGATTTTTTTAACTTTCACATTCAGGAAAATAAAGATTTAGGGTTTTGCTTCTGCCTGCATATGATTCATAACCAAAGCCAAAACTTAAGGTTTTGGGATCAGGACACTTTCATTTTCCATTATTTCTATATGATTAAGAGTAATGTAAAGCTAAACACTAACCTATCAGGCTAAAAGTTTGGAGGGCTCCCCTTTCTCTTGGCTGTCTGAGGGCCTTGTTACAGGTTATCCTGTGAGCTGCTCAAATATTGCTGTGTCAGTGCTAGCTTGAGTTTGGAGCAGTCACATGTTCAGACCAGCAAGGTCCCCAGGACACCCCACTCTCACTCCAGGCTTCCCCCCACCCCACTCTAGACTACATATTAGTGTTAACACCCCACCTCCACCTTCTGGTCCAGATCAAGCTCCCTGCCCTCCTTGCCCTCCCCGGCACCCCAGATTCCCTCTCACTGAACCCCTACAATCTCCCCCCCCCCCCCTTATGGCTGCCTACAATTTCTTGGCGCAACAGGCAGAAAAAGGTTAACCTGCCTGCCTGACCCTGCCCCCTCCACTGCCAGGATGCTGCTTTTCTCTGGGCTGAGCCTAGCTCAGACAGCAGCAGTGGTTACACTGGCAGAGGCCAGGCAAGCAGGTTAACTCTTCCCTGCCTGCTCTCCTGGGACAGTCCCAGTCACCAGTAAGGGTGGGGAGAGATGGTGGAGTGGGGCACTGAGTGGGGATCTGGGGTGCTGGAGAGGGCAGGGAGGACAGTGAGCCTGATCTGGACCAGTGGAGAAGTGGGGAGGTAGGGTGTTTACATTAATGTAAAGAGTGCTTAAAACTAGCTTCAGGTGTTAATATGTGGGCAATACAGGGGTTAATTGCTCCAGGAGGTGCCTAAAATTAACATGCAACAAGGCCCTCACACTCACTAGTCATGGTTTTTCTGCAACTAAAATGTCAGGACTTACTTGGCTTCCTGCATGTACCTGGGTGTTCCTGTTTTGCTATTCAGATCTCAGCTCTTCTTGTGCATGCAGAGCTGAATCACAACCGTGTAAGTGCTAAAAACTGTAGTTATGTGGCCATTTAGGCATATGGGATTTAGTTCCTTGTCTTTATGTTGAATGGTTCTAATATTTCTCCTCTTCAGTCTTCACTGAAAACAAAGTAGAGCAGTAAAGACATGTTTATCAGAACACTTCCATTTCTAGATGTTGATTGCTATCTTAGATGTGGCATAATATAATCTCGTGTATTGCTGCTCCTTGAAAATGCCATATTATTTTTCCCCTGAGGAAGTAAACACACCTTCACCAAATCTTCATTTCCCTGGTTCACCTGATAGACTTAAACAGTGGACATGTCTGCATGAAATGCTTTACTAAGCAGCAGACTAATTTGCTATGCAGTAAAACATCACCATCTGTGTGTGTGTGTGGCAATTAGGACACAGTATACTAATTTATTAAGCTGCCAGATAGTCCTGTCAGATACAAGTGGTATTATACAACATAGTAAATTATTGCACATGTAGACGGTGATGTTGGGATTAGTTTACTGCTGCTCAAATTGAGCTGGAATATTTTTAGCCTCATTAATTAAATGTCTAGATGTGTCCACTAAGTCCAATTTGCTCTTTAAACATAGACCTCCCCCTTCCCTATGCCAAACAGAAAAGAATAAGCACATTTTTATTCAGATGTTATTTGTCCTCTGAGTATCAATTGCTCTAATTTATGTTCTAGTTCAGGGGTTGTCAACTGGGGGTACGCATACCCCTGGAGGTACTTGAGAAGGCCCTAGTGGGTATGAGTAGATGGGGATGAAATGCTGCCACGCAGCATCCTTTGCAGGTGCTGCCTGCCTGGCTGGACACAGGAGGTGGGGGAATCTTTTACACATCCCGGCCCCCCCCCCCCCCCCCCCCCCCCGCTTGGGGTCTGGCTGCACTCCACCCCCCACTCTGCCACTCAGTGGCCAGGGGTACACTACTTCATGTCTGGCCACTGGGGAGTACTGTCACAGGGTACTAAAGTGTCTGCTCCTTTAAGGGAAGAAACTGCCTAGGGAGAAGGCCCTAGGAGCCAGGCAGAAACCCTACAAGTGTAGGTTACTATGGCAGCAGGCTAGCAAGAGAATTAGCCTGCACCTGCACCCGGTCAGTTGACCAGAAGAAGGATGAGGCCAGCAGGGGTTAGTTCTCCGGCAGCAGCCAGAGGAAAGAGCCCTCAGAGAAGAATTGCCCAGAAACGCTGTGGCCACCTGATATGCTGCATCAGGATTAATGGGGCTCCAGGAGCTCACCAGGTACCCTGGGCTACAAGGTGCTTAATGCTTGGGGAGAAGTTTGCCTTTTGTATAGAGACAGAGTGCACCCTGCACTGTTTGTATTACGTTATAGCCCAGGGGGTCATATTTTGGTTGTTGTCTGTAAACTGGTGGACCGGACTGAGGCCATTGGAGAGGAGGAGGCCTCATTGGGCACACTACAGTGTGGAGACCCCAGCACCAGCAAGCCCAGCGCCAGTGAGGGTACAGAGACAGAAGCTGCAGAGAGCACAGTGATGACAGGAGGCTGAACCAGTCTAAGGTCTCAGAACGACAATATTTGAATACTACCTGCGAGGCATGGGGCTTGGTAAAGGGGCAGTTTTGGAGCCATGCACCTAGCCCATAAGGCTGAGGGTGTCCCATTTTGAGCAGGACGCAGAAAGGTGTCCAGGAACCCACAGGGTTCAGCGGGGTCCATCAGGACCATGTCCAAACATAAACTCAAGTGCAACCTCCCTGTTTATGATGATTACCAGCAAGACATGGCAGGAAAGAAAAAGGGTGCCGATTGGGCAGGATTGGCATGATCACGGAGCCCTGTGGGCATCACAGCCATCCCTGGGGACCCCACGCCATGACCAGTACAATGATGCAAAAAGGCTGAAAACCCCTGTTCTAGTTCACAGCTGAGAAAATGGAGTACCATCTCCTACTCTATTTATTGCTCTGAATGAACAGAATAACAAACTGCTACAAATAATCATAATTACAAAAGAATCAGTCTTTACAATACTTGCGATCTTAAAGTCTGCATTTGCTACACAATGCCATTAATCATTTGAAGTGGAAAAGAGTCTCCACTCCAGCTGCTGTAGTTAGGTATACTATTATAATAATCTGCAACAATGTGAAACAAAATCTATGACATAGCAGGGTCACGCCATTCAGAAATTAACATTTGTATTTCTTTTTCAGCCCAATATTTTGGAAAAACAAATTTGAAAATCAAATTCTCAAGGCCTGATTCTACCTCTCTTACTCACTTTAAACAGTATCTCAGTCCAAGAATAGTTGTATTAAGAGCAATGGGAGTAAAAAGTGGGTAATGTAGCACTCAGCAAAAAGTTGAGTGCTACAAATTTATTCTGACCCTTTATAGGCTGGATTGTGAGTCTCTTAGTCCAGGAATGGGCAATTATTTCAGCTGGAGGGCCACTTAACGAGTTTTGGTCAGCTATCGAGGGCTGTACACATTAAAAACAAAAAAAACCCCACCAAACTACTATAACATTTTATTTCAAAAAATATTTTTATCCTGATTTATGTTTCTTTTGAAGAGTATATAATAACTCAAAGTCTTACTTTTGTATATTGTGATTGGGCAGGGATGTATGTGTGTGTGTGTAGGGGGGGGTGGGGGGATGAACTGCCCATGCACTAGGTCCTGAGAGTAGGCCAGGGGTGAGGGGAGGCCAAGAGAGGAGGCAGGGGGCACATGCAACAGAGCTCACCTGGGGGTGCAATGCAGTCACAGGTGCACATGCATTCCAGCCCACAGCAGCCTGCAGTCTTCCACATGGGGCCAAGACTGGGCTGTGGCAGGTGGGAGCAGTTGGGACTCAACCCCATGCAGAGTGCTGCTGGGGCAACTGAAGGCCAGATACAATCAACTGGCAGGCTGGATCCAGCCCATGGACTGTATTTTGCTCACCCCCGTCTTAGTCCTACACATAAGTGAATTCAGGATTTTAAAAAGATGGGTGTGACAGCAGTGATCGGTGCTGCAGGAGTGGCTGCACCCCTACCCCCAGCTTTTCCTCACTTCCAACCAGAACCATTAGACCACACCATGGGAGCAGCATCTGTGAACCTTTTTTAAGTGCCTGAAGTGTAAGAATCCCCATTCTCCATGCAACCATGATCAGCAGCACATCACCATCCATTCCATTCCCCACCTTCACCACCAACCACTGCTGCTGTTCCCACTGTCTCTGGCTAACCTGGGGGTAAGGGCATAGCCCTCTTTACTTATGCCTCTGGACCCTCCCACTGCTGTCACTGTCCCAGCCACTTTTGCACTATTCCAGATGGGGCTGCAGGGAGACAAGAAGAATGGTATGCAGGGAACTGAGCTCAACCAGAGACGGTGGCAGTGGTGAATGGTTCCCCCTCCCTGAGTCTGCTCCTGGGATGGCAGAGAACACCTGTGGGAACCATGCAGGCAGAAGGAACTCAGTCACTACCACCACTGCCACTATCCCTGGTTTATCTCAGTCTTCACACAGTCCAGGGAGACAGGGCAGGATTGTTTTTGGATTTCCAGGGAACTGAGCTCAACCAGAGACGGTGGCAGTGGTGAATGGTTCCCCCTCCCTGAGTCTGCTCCTGGGATGGCAGAGAACACCTGTGGGAACCATGCAGGCAGAAGGAACTCAGTCACTACCACCACTGCCACTATCCCTGGTTTATCTCAGTCTTCACACAGTCCAGGGAGACAGGGCAGGAGTGTTTTTGGATTTCACTCTCCCCCCCGCCCCCCCCCGGGGCAGCCAGGAGCATCAACAATATGGGAGGATGGGAAATGGCAGGGGAGGTGTGGTGTCCTTCTTAGCACAGAGAGGAAGAAAGGGGTATACATATTTACTTGATTTGGGGACTTAAAAAAAATATTTCCAGCTGCTGGTCCTGTGTCGTAGTCGCAAAGGTCTGAAACTGGGATGCAGCCACACCACTGCCCCAGCTCTGGGTGCACCCCTGGTCCTACCACCGAGTATATTTTACTATTACTACTGATAGAGTAAAATAGTTTTCCCACTGAAGTATACACTAATTAAATAATGTTCTGCTACAGCTGCTCACTTCTTCCATATTATTTGGACTAACTAAATAAAATATTGTTTTCTTATGTTTTCCCAATTTGTCATTTTGCAAAGTTAAACCTTAGCAGTGCTCTTAAAAAATAAAAAATAAAAGTTAAAAAGATGTAGAAAAAGACAGAGTTTATACCTAAAGCTGTTATAGTCCAATTGTCCCCTAACAAAATGACATCCTATATCAGGTTGAGTTCCTTCTTGTGTGGCACTATTAAATTTTGACCTACTCCAAAACACATCTTTGTTCAGAAATAGTTACTTTATATATCATTTTTAGTTGAATGATGTTGGAAAACATATCCTAGTTCAATAAATATTTTCCAGTACATTTTTTTTGTTTGTATGATGGAGGTTTACAGGTATTTCCATGTGCATATTATCTTTTCCTGAAATAACCCAGATTCCTACCACAGTGTAATCAAATAGCAGAATATGACAGATAAGGAAATCATACGTTCAGTACTATCATCCATCTGCCATGATTTTATCATGACATTCTGAATATTTACTGTTTTTCTTAGCCTTGAAATTAAACCCCAAAGGGCTACAGGGGAATTCAATGACAAAAGCTGTGAAATCAAAAGTTTAAGTGATTCTGTTTTTTAAACATGTAAGATTGACCACCCAGAGCATTATGCTATAGTAGCTGATTTTTTATTTGACTTCATAGACAACAAGTAAGACAAAGTGTTCTATTGGCCAGTTATTCTAACCATTTTTCAATATTTTACCCTACCAAATGGAAGAAGGTGCCTCCTGGGTAGCAAAGCCGTGCTACTGTAACAGGTATTCACTCTGGGCTGATCTAAACATGGCCCACGCACCTGTTCCTGGGGCAACCGCCGGCCTTCTTGTCTGCCATACCTTGCTGTTAGTTGGTTAATTGATGTTAATTAGCGGGAGGCTGCCCTTGTACTGCCCCGAAGCCAGGGGGGTGCTATCTGCGGCTCCATTTCCTCCCCTACACTGCAGCCCACGCCTCACCAATGGAAAAGACATTGTTATGTCCTAGCCTTACTATAATCTGGCCCCTTGTCCTCTCTGGGCCCTACCTCTTATGATCTGTGCCCTCTCCGGGGGTAGGGCTCTCTGCCCTCTCTCCAGGGTCTTCTCAGTAATGCTGCGCTCTCTCCAGGGCTCACTACACCCACCGTGTGGCTTCTCAGCAATGCCCCCTCTCTGGGGCTCCTCAGCAATGCTTCCCCTCTCTCCAGGGTCTTCTCAGTAATGCCGCTCTCTCCCCAGGTCCTTCTCAGTAATGCTGCGCTCTCTCCAGGGCTCACTACACCCACCGTGTGGCTTCTCAGCAATGCCCCCTCTCTGGGGCTCCTCAGCAATGCTTCCCCCCTTCTCCAGGGCTCACCGCGCCCACACTGGGGCTTCTTAGCAACTGCCCCCTTTTCCGGGCCTTCTCCACAATGCCACCCTCTCTTGGGGCCTTCTCAGTAATGCTGCCCCTTTCTCTGGGGCTCCTCACCACAATGCTGCCCCTTTCTCCAGGGCTCACCTCACCCATACTGGGGCCTCTCAGCAATGCCCCCCTCTCTGGGGCCTCTCAGCTGCCTCTCTCTGGGGCTGGGGTCTGTGCACCCCGAATGCTGTGCCCTTGCTGGCACTGGGGTTCCCACACTGCTGTGGGTCCCCTATGAGGCCTCCTCCAACCCCTAGTAGCCTCACCCAAACCACCGGTTACAAACAACAACACAAACGTAAGCCACTTGGCTATAACATAAATGGAAGCCACCCAGCCATAACAACAGTCCAGTCTACCAGGGAATCCTCCATCCCTCCATCGTATCAGACGCTGGCCCTTCAGTCAGGCTTTCCTTCTTTTCCATAGCAGAGAGCTCCTTCTCCCTTGGCTGCTGGCAGTAAACTGTCTCTGGCTCCAGCCCCTAGGTTTTATAAGGGAGCCAGGCCTTGCCTCTTCTGGTCAGCTGACCTTCCCTGGTTGCCCTGGCAACCCACAGCTGGGCTCCTTATTCCCTGCTAGGGAGGAAACCCTAGAAATTTCCCCTCTTTGGGAGCAGGGTACCTCAGTGCTCTGTGACAGCTACCCTTAAGCCTTGAGATTCTGACCTGCTTCTTCCCAGGGTAGGATTACTTCCCACACTACTGGGTGTGCTTACATGTACATTAGATCTGGGAGCAGTTTACTTGCAAGTAAACTACTCATGAGTAATTGCTCTGGGGCAGCCATCTACACACATAGGGAAGTGAAAGCAGATTTGCTGCTCATGGGTGACTGATGCCACCTTAGATGGGGGGAACGTGTGCCCCCAGTGACCAATTAGTGACAGGGGGTGTCTTCCCCATGGTAATCTTACTGACCGGGGTGGAGGGAGGGGATCCCCCACGGCCAATTTTGCTGACTGGGAAGTGGCCGTGACGCTCCCAGAAGTGGCCACAGTGCTCCTGGAAGTGGCTGTGGTGCTTCATCTGGTGCTCCCACACCCTGGAAGGTGCTCACAGGGGAGGCATCGGCACTCCCACCTGCCCCCCCTGCCCATCACCTAAGTGGGGAGCACAGCCTGTCACGGGGTGCACTAGTACTCTCATGGGGTGCAGGTGTACCCCTGTGCACCTCCTACACATTGCCACTGTTGCTGCTAATGGCAGGAAATTCCACTTGCTTCCTTGAGCCCTGAAATAGGCCCCTGCCACCACCAGGCTTCCCCTGGATGCTAGTCCAGGGGCTGACAGGGAGCACTGAGCCAGGAAATAGCTGTCTCCTGGCCAGGGGTGGGACATTGCTCCCTGCCACTAGGAGCCTGCCTGCTTCTGGGGCAGGGGCAGGGACAATTTCCCCCTGCCCCAACAGCATGGAACTCCAAGCCCCAGCTCCCTGATCAGGGCAGGGTACTTGGAAAGAGCTGCAGGGGAGGGGCAGGTCCCAGCCCTCTACCCTGATGTGCCGGTATGGCAGCTAGCAGCAAGCCCACAGCTGGGCAGGGATTCCCTGTCCAGCTGGGGGCTTGCTGCTAGCTGTCCCACCAGTGGGTTGGGGCAGGGGGCTGGAACCTGCTCCACCCCTGCAGCTCTTTCCAAGCCCCATGCATTGATAACCTGATTAAGGCATGGGGCTGGGACTTGCCCTTGACTGGAACAGTTCCAGCCCCCACTCTGTGATTTCAGGGAGGGGGCTGGAGAGCCTATTCCCTGCTCAGCTCCATGATTGTAGAGCTGAGCAAGGACTATCTGTCATCCAATTTGCAGTGAAAAAAATTCCGCTCCGGAGATTTGGGGCCACCCACAGTCGGGTGGCCGATGGTAGATTACAGCGTCCGGTTCTGCTGAATCAGCCGCTCCGGACAAAGAAGCAGAACAAGCTCCCCAACCCCAACCAGCAGGGAGTTCTCAGCACCAGCTTCACAACTGTGGGGTGGGCTCTGGGACATCCTTATTTCCCAGTATCAGCAGCATGACCACAGGGCCAGCACTGGGACATCCTTATCTCACAGGGCCAGCTCTGTGACCATGGGGTCAATGCTGATAGATCCTTATCTCCCAGGACCAGCTTCATGACTGTAGAGAACCAGCTTCAGTTGTGTGACCATGGGGGCGGTGCTAGGAGATCTTTGGAGCACCCTGCTGCCAGGGCAAGGGAGCATAGTCCTTGCTCTGGCTCCAGTGGTGGAGCCTGCCCCAGCAGTGGGCAGTTCCTGGGGGCAGGGAGCAATCTCCCACCTCTGGTGGCTAGCTGACTGGGAGCAGATTTGCTCCTGGTCACAGATCTACATGAGCACTACTGTGCAGTTAGTAATCTCAAGTAAATTTTCTACTTGCATTTTCAGGTAGCAAATTTACTCATGATTAGTGATATTTATTGCACCATAAGCACATGCATATGTAGACACATGCTTACTGAGCAGTAAATTACACTACTTTGCAGTAAGGCATCTTGTGTAGACACACCCACTGTGGCATTCTTGTGGAGATAACTCTGAGGATATGTCTCATGACATATTTGGTTTTCCATAAAGCTCCTGGGGTCCCGTGCTTACATGTGAACACATCTCTCAGGTTTTTAACATCATCTCTCAGTAAACTTGTAGCTCTCGTGGTTGCTTAGGACATACTGAAAACTGAACTGAAAAAGCTTAAAAAAAAATTGAATGCAAGTAAAGAGAAACTAAAATGTACTGATTTTACATTACATTAATTTTATTCAATTATGTAATTTATTCAATTATGTAATTTATCATTACATCAATTTTAAGTCATGTTTATGGGAACTGGTTCATGTGGCTCATGAGTTTTGAGTACTTGAAATTATCACTGTACTGTCCACCATGTAGAGCTACCTATGAACAGTTTTAAATTGCAAAGGGTTCAGGTCTGGCCCTGAGAAGCAGAGTAAGATATGAGTCTTAAATGATCTCATCTCAGCTTCAGTAGACAAGAGAAATTAGGCCAGAGAATATACAGAGAGTATTTGTGTGTGCACACACACACAAATATATATTGTATATTTACAATGTATATATTGTATATATACAATATATATATTTGACTGAATATACTATGCAGTCAAATTACAAGATTTTGAAGGGAAAAGTAATTTGGCTATATCTCTGCTATAACCTCCCCCTTCTCTACATATTGTATTTACTCAAATATAGATGAGGTTCACCCACCCTTCATCAGCATGGCGGGAAAAGCCCCCCTCATCTTATATTCACATACAAAGCAAAAGAGGGAACAGGCAAGTACTGCAGCTCTGACTCTGACCCAGAGCCTGGGTCAGAGCCAAAGTCAGAGCTACAGCAGTTTCTTAACCCCTTCCCCGCTTCCTCTCTGCGGCTTCTGCCCCCCACTTACCTCTTCCCTGCCCCTTACTGTCAGATGCAACTTGGCTCCAGTTTGGGCTGGGGTCTCTCCCAGGCACAGAGCACATGGAAATTCCTTCCCCTACCTGGCCAATCAGCAGCGTCAACACTGCTGCATGGCCAGGCAAGGGCTGAGTTCCCACATGCTGAGCTCTGGGATGGAGCAGACCAAGCAGCCTCTGACAGTAAGGAGGGGAGGGAAAGCAGCTGAGACTGAGGAGTTGTGGGATGAGAGGCAGAGACTGGGTAGCAGCGGGGGAGGAGGCAGAAACTCTGGGGAGCAAGAGGGAAAGGACAGAGACTGGAGTAGCAGAAGTCAGAGACTAGGGGCAGTCTGGGGGGAAACAGGCATAGAAAGGGAGGAGTGGGGCAAGGGCTAGAGACTGGGGGATCCCAGGTTAGGGGAAGGTGGAGCAGGAAGGCTGCAGGGGGAGAGAAGAGGGCAGGGCAGAGGGTAAGGGTGCCACCTGACTCCCCCCCCCCCCCCCCCCCCGCCCCTTTTGCCGCCCCCCCCCCCGTCACTGCTTCTCCTGCTGTAGCTATGGGGGGAGGGGATTCAAGTCAACTCTCCAATATTTAGATTATATCTAGAAAATTATAACAAAACGATAAAATTTCCATATATAGAATCCAATTATTGGAGGGTTGTTTTACATTTAGGTTCATCTTAAATTTGGATAAATACAGTATTCTGATTTATTTTCACAGGCACTACAAGTCAATTCAACTGCCATTTCCCACATTTACCTAAAGTGTTGCTTATACCAATAATTTCTGATAACTGAATATAATTTTCTATGTAGTAGCTGCCTTCTGAAAACCCTGAGAATGTTGCATGGATTGTATCCATCATAAAATTGTTCCTTAACAAAATGTAAAGGCTGCAGTTTGTAGCATCTTTCACTGCCATTTCTTGTTAATACCCTGTTTGAGGAAGTAGCCAGGATACAATGGGCAGGAAGTAGAAAAGTTATAAAATTAGAAATGGAAATATTTTGCAATATGTCTGATCCTGACAAACTAGGAAGTTCTGAAGTTTCTGTAAAGAAAGCATTTTTTTGTTTCAGTATGATAGGTGATACAATTCTTTGTTTCTGCAGCAATGTGTCTACTCCCGAGATTACAAATTCCCAAATATCAAAAGATAGTTGTTTTAAATTGTTTCATGTGAGCTCAACACAGTGAAGAATCCAGCCCAGAGCTTCTAAGAAAATAATGACAAGTATAACATCAAACCACCCATTCCTGATACTTCTTTATTTCACTTATGCAAGTCATATAATATTGAATAAAAAAGTTACAAACTTAGTAAATGGAAAGGTCATTTTCTGAGATGAGGAAAACCATCTAAAAGCATAAACTCTAGTATAACTGCTTTTTGCTTTGCACAATATTCCATGGAGTCTTATTCTCAGTGGTAGCTTATTTTAAATTCAGTAAAGCAACAGAAACCACAACCTTCATTACATTATATGAAAGAAACACAATTGGTAAAATAATTAATAAAATTAAGACATTTACAGTTGCCCTGATTATCAGTTTCTGAAGTTTCTCAGCACAAATTCTATGCTGATATAGGCCACATACAGGCATTATATTTCTTCTAGGAGAATCACAGTGCTAGTTTTTCCTAAGAGAAAACACAAGTGTACAGGCATTCTCACAGTTTCTCCCAAAACAAAAATGGCAGTTCTGGAAGAAAAATAGCCCATCTCCAACCCTGTAGAGGTTACTCCTGAGAGAGTTTCTCTTGGAAGTAACGAATATTCATACTCTTACATAGACAATAACCATAAAGCAATCTTCCCATTACTTGCCCATGTCAAGTTCTATTAAAATGTCCTAAAAGCTATACTTTTACATCCTAATTATTCACTGCTTCACCCTTCATCTGACCAAGTATTATCTCATGATGTGCATGATTGAAAGCCCTTTTAAGTCAAAGAAAGAGCCTTAATTAATTTCAAAGGGTTCAGAATGGGTCTGAACTGACATAAGGGTGTCATAAGGGTGAACTGATGAAAACTGCAATGAGTGCATTTTTTAACACAAATATAGCATATTGATTTGCTTGCTGTCTAAAAGGTACAAGTTCCCCTTGCCATTGGAATCTGTGCAAATTGCTTTTTCTGGCATCAGTGCTGAGCAGGTTGGACAGCACTGAGCCAGTTTTTATCTCCTAGTGCATGATGAGAGAGTTCACTGCTTTGCTTTGCTTTGCTTTTCCTTTCCTTTAAAAAAAATGTTCAAGGATTTTCAGTGCTTCCTGAATGGATTGTATTGTGAATATGACTGTGTGTATGTGAGACAGAGAGAGAGACTAACCTAGCTATATTAAATCCTACATCCTTGAAATAAGAAAATAAAAAATGATTAATGAAAGAAAAGAATGCCATGGAATGGTCACATACATTACGAAATACAAGCTTACTGACATTATTCAGTGAAAAGTTCATTTTTAAATACATCAAAAACAATTTTAACATATGCTTCTTTTCTATAAACCTTGAGAGATATGCATTTAATAATGATCTTTTAAATTTTATTACTTTAAATGCTACTCTAAGGACTACTACTCTAAGCAGAACAGAAATTAGATATTATACTAAAATTATGTCACGCATCAAATAGGTTACCAGGACATACCAGCTTGACAGAAAGTGGCCTGTTAACAAAGCTAAGCAAAAAAAATACTAAGAAGTGATCATTATTTCTTTGTCCTTGTTATTCTTAGACCTGTAAATGGTTTCCCTTTATTTATGAACCAGTCCAAAAGTTTGTGTGTTTTTATTACTGAAGAGAAACAACTGTCATATGATTTATTAATTTAGGAATGAGAATGGCTAGGTCCCAAGTGTTTGTCTATGCTGTATAAAATTTTTTACACGAATGAATAAATTCTACATACGTTATCCTTACTTGACTGTAGAAGGACATGAGGAGTACAGCCTTCCAATGAATGGATGCCTCGTTTATGGCATTGGAGAAGAGTCTGGGGCAGGATTGGGGGTTTAATTCTTGTCTGACTCATTGGGCTTGTCACCTGGTCTTCTTCAGACTTAATTCTGCATCAGACCAAAAAGGAGTAAAACACCTATTGGTCTACTTCCCCTGCTTAAATTATAAGCTCTATATGGCATTGACAAACACAATAGGACCCTAAATACAGCTGAGGAAGGCCTCTCAGTATCAGTTAAAATAAATATTGATTAAAACCATATAACAGGATTATTTCTGATTTCATTTTTCTGGAAACGCTGGGGAATTTTGTTAAAATATACTGGTGTCTTTGAAGATGGCAGTTCAGGATACCCAATATTAAATATTTTGTGGGAATCTATTTTCTCCCTATAATTCTCTGGCTCTAATGTATTTAAAAACTTAATTGTAATATTACACTAACCTGTAAATTGGCACTTAACTATATGAATTGTGACACTAATTAGTCGGTCAGAACCTTGCTAGACTAAAATACACCAATCCATACAAACTGAAAGTTTGGACCTGTATTTCTTTAATTCTCTCCTATTACCAACTTACCAACTACGCTGTATCACTACCAGAGAGACACTAGGTATGTCTACATATGGATTTACTCCAACCTAGTACACTACTGCACAGTGGGCACATCTACACATGACACTATGTCACCATAGCAATGCATTATTGCAACATAGTGCCAGTGGTCACTGTGATGCCACAGCTACATTCCTGAAGCAACATACTCCCTCATTATAGCGTGTTGCTATGGTGACGTAGAAGGTAAAAATAACTGTGCACAGCATGCACGGCGCAGTATGGGCTGTTGCTGTGTCATCATTTAGTACTTCCAAAAGGAAGTGCTAAATAATGGTGCAGTAACAAAGGCACTGTAGGGATACATGTAGACATGCCCGATAAGGGTTTTTGGGTAGGTATCTACACATGCAGGGATTAGGGAGAAGATTTGCTGCCAGGTCCCTGCAGGCCTGCAATGGGCCCCTGCCACCAGCAGCTGGAGCTCCAGGCTCCTCCTGGGTGCTAGTCCAGGGGATGGAAGGAAGCACTGGGCCAGGAGACAGTTGTCTCTTAGCCCAGGGGGGCTGCCTGCTGCTGGGGCAGGAACAATGTCCCCCTGCCCTAGCAGCAGGGAGTTCCTGGCCCTGTCTCCCCAATCAGGGTACGGGGCTTGGAAAGAGCTGCAGGCGAGGGGCAGGTCCCAGCCCTCTGCCCCAATCCACTAGTGGGGCCGTTAGCAGCGAGCTAGCTGCTAGCTGCCCCACTGGCAGATTGGGGAAGGGGGCTGGGATCTATCTCACCCCAGCAGCTCTTTCTAAGCCCTGTGCCTCAATCCAGATAGTTCCTGGCCAGCCCCAGGCTGCACGGGGAAGTCTGCATGTGCAGCTCAGAGCTGGCTGGGGATTGCCTGAAACAGGACAGTCCCCGGCCACCTCCAGGCTACACATGCTTCCCTGCACAGTCTGGGGCTAGCTGGGAACTGTCCCAGTCAGAAGCAGGTCCCAGCCAGCTCCAGGCTAGGAGAACTGTTCCCATGCAAGGAGCTCTGAGCCCCTGGTCCACAATTGCAATTACAATCACAGAATGAGGACCGGGAACAAGCTCTCAGCCCCCACTCCATGATTCCAACTGGGGACCAGGTGCTGGAAGCTCCCTGATGCCAGGGCAGGGGGACATTTTCCCCATCCAGGCATGTAGGGAGCTTGTTCTCTGCCCAGCTCCATGTGCGCAGAGCTGGAGGGTGGGAAGCAGGATGGGGAGCTTGTTCCTCCCACAGCTCTGTGCTCATGGAGCTGTACAGGGAACAGGCTGCCCAGCCCCTGCCAGCAGGGAGGTCCTAGCATCAGCTCCATGACCATGGGGCCACTGCTGGGAGATGCTTATCTCGCAGACTGAGCTCCCAATCATGGGGTTTGGGCAGGGAGACCCTTATCCTGCAGGGCTCAAGCTGGGAGATAAGGGTCTCCCAGTCTCCCACTCTCTGATTGCAATCTGGGAGCAGGGAGCTTGGAGCTCCCTGCTGCTGAGGCAGGCAGGCATAGTCCCTGCCCAGGCTCCTATGGCAGAGCCCACCCTGGCAGCAGGCTGCTCCCGGAGGCAGGCATCTGTCTCCTGCCCCCTGGTGGATGGCTGACCAGGAGCAGATTTTGCTCCTGGTCAGGCATCTACGCGAACACCATTACTAATGCTAAGTAAATTTGCTACTTACATTCACAGGTAGAAAATTTACCCAGTATTAGGGAGATTTACTGTGAAGTAAGAGTGTCCACATGTAGATGCACATACTTACTTCGCAGTAAACTATGCTAATGTGAAGTTAAGTGTGTCTTGTAGACACATCTACTGAGATTATATACATACTTCTATACCTTGTGTTAAAGAATTATTTTGAATCAAAATAGCTTTCATTGCCATCATAGATGAGTACATCAAATAGATAAATAACATCTCTCACTACCCAAAAAAACTGAAGTTGGCAGTTTGGGAATCAACTGTGGGGAGATAATGTGGATCCGAATTATGTTTCAAGCTATGAAAATAACCCATGTATTTTTCCACACATTTCAAGCCAGAGACCATACAGTAATTCTTTCTCTTATTTTCCTTTTCCCAGTTAAGAGCTTATATATTAAAATTCCCCAGCAACCACTAAAATATTGGCAGAGTCAAGCCCTGAAAGAGGTGTTCCCAGCCCCAGGGAACATTTTTTTTCTTGACATAAAAAAAATAAACTCTCCAAAATACAGCTGCATGTAATATTTCTGCTAAGGAGGAATTGAGAAATAGCATCTGCTACATCCTCTTAACCCAACATTATTAATGTAAAGCAATAATAATTAGGGGACTCATAATATCCTATATTCTGACCTTCTGTAAATTTCTCTTTATCGCCACCACCAACCCCTCTCTCACCACACAAACATACAGAGCTGTGGGGACACACAGTAAAGGCAGCATGTTTTAAATATTTCTCACGGTGTAACCCATTTTGTGGATAAGAGACATTGGAACATAAACTTACCAAGGTTAGTCTGTAGATCATCTCTAAAACTGTCATTATCTACTCTGCTTGTGCTTGTGTGCAGTTGATTTTCTCCTTGTATTGTTGCCATATTTTTGTATGCATCTTTGCATTTGTAAGAAAATGTTCCAGCTTGACTTTCTACCAAAGGTTTGCTACATTGATGGTGTTTACAAAGCAAAATATATTGGATTTACAGAATAATTAATAGTGATAATGATAGTGGGCCAGATCCTAACACCTGCATTCAGCTATTTCAAGAGCAGGTCAAGAGGAATGTGGTAAGTCCATGCTGATCTAATTTCTTCAGTCATATTAGTCCTTGTTTTCAAGTATTGAGCAGATTTCCATTTTATTCATGGGAAGTTCTAGATCCCAGTGCAATTTACATCATGTCCAAAATGAAGTTCAAGTGCACTGGTATAAATGTGTCATCTGTCCAGATCAGATACTGGTGAGATTCATCTCTGTACAAAACGATGTACAAGGGTTTAGACAAATTCATGGAGAACTGGTCCATGGGGCGCTAGTAAATAAAATAGTCAAGGATGTTTCCTCTGACATACCTAAACCAATGATGAATGGTGTAAGGTATGACAGGGAATGGATTACACTAGACATGCTCTGTACATATAGTCTTTCTTTAAAGCATCTCTTATTCATTACTGCCAAGAGACATGACGCTGGGCTAGGTGGATTACTGATCTGACCTATTATGGCACTTCTTCTGTTCTTATGTTCTGAGTTCTTTCATACAACTTGAGGGATACAGAGGCATTTAGCTCAATAGCATAACTGAGGGGAGTGCAAAAATAGCCACTGCTGCTGGCAGCTGGCCATGTGGAACTACTGCCCAGGGCACAGACCTACCTTGTTACACCTCTGCTTTTGCTAAAGAACAGATAGAAAATAATAATTTATTTCTTACTACTAATAACAATTATGAATTCACATATAAAGCTCTGATAAATCTGCAGCAATGTGTTGAGATGACAAGGAACCTCATTCCTATTGCACCAGCATGCATAGACAGACATAAATCATAACTCTCTCACTCATGCGGCTTGATAACTGCTAATTCTTGTGCCACTCTTTCTTGCCTGTTTAGAGAAATCGTGGACAGGAGAAAATGAGAGGTGGACCTTATTCAGTCTTTGGGCCTTGAGCAATGGCCATGCTTGCTCCTAGGACAGCGTAGCTGTCTGCTGGATAGTGCTCCTCTGTACCACCCCCATTTGAGTGTTGTGTCCCTAAGTCATAAAGAAAAAATCCATAAATTGTTAACTGAATTCATCAGCGATTAATTGGACTGACAGGGGCAGATCTTAGATCCAAAAGGTAAGCCTTCTTCGTACTACTCCATCGTGGCAAAGGAGATTTAAATCCACCTTGGCCATCCGATGCTCCCCCTGCAGACTGGGAAAAAGCTGAGGGTGGGGACTGAGTATAGGCAAATAACTTTGTGTTCTGGCAATCCTAGACAGGAGGAATGGTCCTGAGGAAGGAACATAATTGACATAAATTGAAGCAACCCTGTGCCCCCTGTATGGCAGAAGGCAGAAAAGGTGGCCGGAGCCTCTTCGACTCTTCTTAATTCAGCTTCAACTAGCCCAGGCAAAGCTCAGATAAACTCTATCCATTTTAAATAACAGGTGAGTTTGTATCATCAATAAAAACTTTTAAAACAAAAAACCTCAATGATTTTGCCCCCAGAATCCCCCTTTTTTGAGGCAGCAACCCTACATTTATGTGTACAGAGCTGTGCTATCAATGATAGAAACTAATTCCCCAAAACCACCAGGTGTTTCTTTCTTTGACAGATCACCAGGGATCTTGGTTTTCTCTGATTAAAAAAAAAATCACAAATTCTCTGATAAAAACACCAAAATCCATGATTAAAATGAAACACCACTATGTATATAGGTATCAGTTGAACACAATGTTTTATTGATATATTTACAAGCATAAAGGAATTTGGAAGCCTACCAGTGCCTCAATCATTTTAATAAAATAAATTCTTAATACCTTTAAATTTTGGTGTTTGATTATGGGTTTTTTATCATGGAAAATCAGAACTCCCTGTCCCCACTTGGCTCATCAGGATAGGTCCAGGCCCATCATTCCCAACCCAAAGCCCCTGGCCCTGCTGGTGCCCCTCACTCCCCACCCCCAGCCCTCTGCCCCCCCACCCCCAGTCCTGCTGGATGGAGCCCCCTATGGGGGCAAGGATCCAGGTTCACATCCCCCTGCCACCCACAGCAGTACCTGAGCCTCAGCTGCTGCCTGCAGGAGGTGGCAGCTGCTGCATCTCGAGTGCAGAGCAGGATGTAGATCCCAGCACCCCGTCCCCCACAGGCCCCTAGCCAGAGCAGAGCCCATAGGTGGGGCCATGGATGGGCTGCCCACTCTAGCCTCAGGTTCCCTGCCTGCTGCCCTTCCCCCAGAGCCACCTCAGACCAGCAGGCACGACCCAGCATGGCAGGGCAGAGCAGGGCCAGGCAGGGAAGCTCAGAGCTGCTGTGAACCCTGCGCCATTCTGGCAAGGCACCCACTGCCCACCCAGAAGCAGTGAGGGGCACAATTTTGTGCTGCTACCCCTGCTATTGTTGGGCAGGCAGGGGGCACTTTGGTAGGGTGGCACAGGACTCACAGCACACACTGAGCTTCCCTGCCTGACCCTGTTCTACCCTGCTATGCCAGATCCCTCCTGCTGGGCTGCAAAGGCCCCAAGAAGAGTGCAACAGGGCAAGGATCCTGAGCCCACAATGGGCAGCTTGCCCCCACCCTGCACACACATCAGGGGGGCATGTGCCCCCCCCATGTCCCTCCTGGGAGTGCACACAGTGGTGGGAAGCTATCCCCCACCCTGGCCCCAAGATGAGCCACCTATGGCCCCAACCTACTCTCTGCCTGTGCCCTGCAGTCATGCATGGTCCCAAGCCCCATGCACCACCCGACTGGGCAGCAACCCCAGCCCCAGCCCCAGCCCGGTGCAACTCCTTCCCTCCCTCCCTTCTTATGGGAACTGCAATCCCCACACCCCCCAGACTTACCTGTGGGGAGCTGCTCTTCCAACTGCCTTTCAGCTATGTGCATATACTTGTACATGGTGCCCCCTGCCTGAACCCTGCTCCTGTTCTTCCCAGTCCCTTGAAGGCTGGAACTCTGCCCACCTGCAGAGAGCTCTTTGAAAAAGTGCAAAATCTGCATACTTCTCTGTTAAAATGAGAAATCAGTGTTTTTCTTAAAGGGGGAGGTCTGCATTTTTTTCTGTTTTTCTATGGGAAACGGGAAACCCGGATCCCTGCACATCACAAGCATGTGATGACACAGTGGAATGCCACTTTCCATACACTGAGCTGACATTATGACCAGCATTATAGCTATGCAGCTTTCCTACTTTACCACTTTTCAAGATGTGCTTACTATGATGGTGCTCATAGACCGGTTAGAGAAAACTGTAATGCCCCAGGAAAGAATTTGGCTAGGATCCTGAAGGTTAACATCTCTCTTCAAATGTGACATGGGAATATTGATGAGTCTGAGCGGTTCAGTACCATAGGTTTCTGCAGCATGTGCAAGATGGCACCTCCAACAGTGCACCCAAGGGAAAAGTGACACCCACTCAGTC
Source organism: Alligator sinensis (assembly GCF_000455745.1). Classification (NCBI taxonomy): domain Eukaryota; kingdom Metazoa; phylum Chordata; order Crocodylia; family Alligatoridae; genus Alligator; species Alligator sinensis. The sequence continues at coordinate 1,503,013 of NW_005842350.1, read as the reverse complement.
ACAAAACAGAGTTCTTGAATTATTTATGTGTTTCCTCCATCAAACAATGGTCAGCCCAATTCTCCTTTACTTATGTGCAGGCTTTTTTATACCATTCATCACAGTAAGCTTCTGAATGTTTTACAATATTAAGAGGCAAGGATTTTTGTGGATTATATCCTTTATTGGAACAACTGCATAGCTAGGATAAAGTTAGACAAGTTGTAGACCTGATGAAAAATGCCTTTCATTCAAAGTTTGTCTAACATTATTCCAGCCATGTAGTTGGTCCAATACAAGGTATCCCTCAAAATAACCCTTCTCTTTCTCATAATTCCTGAACTTTCATGGCTACATTTCTCCAACATATCTTAAAATATTAATGAACTTAAAATATCAATGAACTTATCAACATCCTTTTCTGGAAAGAAGTATTATTGCTCCCATTTTACAGATGAGGAAGTGAAGCACTAAAAAATTATATTAATCCCGTAGGAGATCTGTACCAGAGCCAGAAATTAATCCAAATCTCTCAGGTGCCATTCAATGACAAGATGGTTTTGGGCTTATAAAACATTTTTTTTAATGATAAGAGTGAGTATTTCCTACTGCTGAAGACAAAACTGAGTCTTACACTCAGGAGTTTGTATGCAAAGTCAAGACCTGATAAAAATTAAGCTGGAATCAGAGCAAGAAAATGTTTGGAGAATCTCAGATTTCCCAAGAATTCTTCTAATGACACCAAAGATTCTTCACCTTAATTTTTTAAGTATTTACACATGGGAACTTTACCACCTTTTCCCCCCTGTACTTTGTCAGTTATCTGCAATGTGTTTACCTTATTTGTATAAATAAGGACTATGTTGCTTAAAATAGCACAGTTTATAGATTGAAAACAGAAGCTTAATTGATCATTCTGAGACTCTCCCTAGCTCAGTAGGATGGTTTTTTCCTTCCTCCCATTCCCTCTTTTTGACTGCTGATTTTAATCATAGTGAAAGGAAGTGCCTGTTTTCCATGGAGAATGGTGATATTCAGTGGAAAAACAAAAAAGTAAGGGGGGTTGGGAGCATGAAAGGTGCACAGAAAAACAGAAAAAAAAATAGTTTATAGATAACTTTCTTTTTATCTTTGCCAAGTGGAGTTGGAGTGTGGGAATGGATTGAGCTGGCAGCCACTTTTTCTAAGCCGGAAATACCATCTTTAATAAATTCAGTTTAAGGATTTGATAGACACATAAATCTCTTTGTGTGTGTGTGATAGTGGAAGTATAATGTCAAAGGCGAGCTTTGAGCATTTACCAGAGATCTGAGGTCAACCTGCTGGCTGTCTTTTTCATGTGTCTTTCCGCCACTCAGTCATGAAGCTGAAATATTTATACTTAAACAAGTATTGCTCAAGCAGGATATTGAGGTCATCAGCATGAGAAGAGATTGACAATAATCTGTATAACAATTAAATTAATTTCTCACAGATGCTTTACTTAATTCCACTGGGACTCTCTTTGCCCTTCACCTCTCACCCAAATAAGAAATTTTATTTGATAATGAGTGAGAGCAGGCAGTTTTCTAGGGTGCTGGATATCAAGTAAGGATTGAAAATCTTGCTCAAGGATGTCTTTAGTAAATCACCTTACACAGTATTATTAACCAACATTTTTGAAGCAAATAAGTACTGCAGGATTGGCCAGGATGTGTTATGATCCTCTATTAAGCCTATCTTATAGCAAGCCATAACATAGTAATGAACATTTCAAATTTTGCTTTTCATCATTTCATTGCCTTGTATGTTTTTCTACCTTGACGCCACCTCTGCTGAAAACCTAAGGTTTGAGTGTGTCTTATCTTATCTTACCTCTTGCAAGCTCCCCAGCCTTCTTCAGTCTTCACCTTACTACCTGTTATTTCATAAATACAAGAATATGTGACTGACTATTCCCATTTTTTCCCAATGTATTTTAATACCCAACCCCTTATTCTCTGCCTTGGGCTTCCACACCCTGACTGTATCCCAAACTTCTCTTTGGTATCCTTTTTAAATTGTAGTAATTTGTAGAATATGTAATCCCCAGCAAGATAGATAGATAGATAGATAGATAGATAGATTTCCCCTTGTATCTGCATCTCCTAAGGTTTCCCTCCCTTAGGAATCGTTTTTTAAAATTATTTATTTAACTCTAAAATACTGTACGATGCTCTTGTTGTTGATGTTTCTAAACGTTGTACAAAATAAAATGCATTTGTTTGTGGTTAGGTGGGGATGACATTGTATTAGGTTTGTATATTAGTGTATTAGGTTTGTATATTACTTTTGCAAAATATGTATCCCAGAATGCACTGGGCTCATCTGCTAACATTGAAATTATCACTTAGCCTATTGATGTAGCACAATTGCTTTATGTAATGAGTAATTTTAAATCCCCTGGGTAATGAGCCAAAAACCTGTCACAAAAAACAACACTCACCATAGAAAGACTCTAAATATTATTTTTAAATGAGCTGAAATCCCAACATGACACTTGTCAAACATGACAGTTATTTCCCAGATCTTCTAGAAGTAGACAATCAATAACATGACATGACAACAAAGTCATTCAAAATAATACAAAATGCAGAAAACTATGAGCAAACACAGTGTAAAAATAAATTTTCTATGGCAAAATTATTTTACAGCCATTCAAAACAAATGTGTCTTTTCTTCAGTATGTATTATTTGGCCAATTGCTTTCACCCTACTTTTAACTTTCTTGACAAAGGGGCATTATAAAAAGTGCATGGCCCGATTAAACAGTCTTAATTAATAATACATCCTTATTTGGAATGTTGCAATTTGGAGCAAAAATGGAAAGTTGTAAATGAGAAAATAAATTAGCTCAGCTTGTAAACTATATTCTTAGGTCTTTTCTTTTCCAGCAGTGACTTCTTCTTGGATTTGCAGTGAATGCCTCTAATATTTTCCAATCCAGTGTGCTCCCTCACTGTGAGTCTTCTTGTTATGGGGCCACCTGGGATCAAAGCTACGTTCCCCCTCCTGTGGTCTCAGCTAACTCTATTAACTCTAATTACAAACACTTCTGTTATATCAGCCAGATTTTATGGCTTCCAAAGAGTAAGTCTCACAGAGAAAGCACGCGTGGTACTTCCAGTTCCTTCTTCATCATTAAAGCATACCATGCATTAACCTCCTTTATAGTTAACTCTGAACTGAAATCACTTTGTTTTTAACTTGAATAATAAAAAGACACTTTAATTGTATCCTGAAAATACATGACACCAGACATGAACTTGGCAGATGTAATAAGCAATGGGACTTAACATTTGGATTTGCCATGAGGTTCAGAAAAGGACTGGGTCTTACAGTGCTTATTCATGCTGCTGACATGTTCCTCTTGAAACACAATGCCATCAAGGAAAAGTGTGTCATTCTCTAATACAGTACAGAGAAGAATACATTACATGCTCTCAGCTTGTTCTAAAAGTTGCCACTTTTCATGCTGTTAATCAAAGCTCATGTAAGGATGGGAAATTAAATGAACCAATTTCATTCAACAAGGATTACATTTATTATCTTTCAGGTCTAGGAAAGTTGCTAGTTTCTACATGAAGTGGGCAAAATAATCCAACTGTCACACATGAAAAGAGCATGCCATGATTTCAGACACGTAAATGTTCCAGAATTAAAACAGCTTCTGTGTTGTACCTCAAGCCAGAGGGATGGCATCTTTCTGCTTCTAGGCTGCTCCTAGGGCCACAGCAGCCCCAGGGTAATTGGCCATGGGATTTAGAGAGTCTTCAGGCTTTAGAAATGTTTCAAATCTGCACAGCGCATGAAGTCCATTTCAGACCTCAACAAAAACAAAAAACATTGGTGGTCCTGCAAATCTAACCTAGGGAAAAATGAAACCTTATGGGATACTTTATATGTAGTTAATCCCACCTTGGTTTAAAAAGAAAGAAATAATCACGAGCCCCATTCTATTAAAGTTGGAAGTAAGCTGCGCAGAAGTTATGGCCAGAATTTTCAACCAGAGATATCTGAAGATATACATAAGTATTCATCACCTCTGAAAGGCAAGTGATGAATTCAGGTACCTTAACATGGATATAGCTAATTAAACCCCGAAGATTTGAAATTGCTGGCCTGGTAAATTGCTCAAAATTGCAAGGTCACCAACAGACTTTGGAATATTATCCAATTCTCTTGACTTTTAGTCCTGGAAAGACTGCTCACTGATAGTAAATTCTGTAAAAGTGGCTCCCTTGAAGGCAATAAATTTCAAGAAGTAATTTATTCTTTCAAGGGGGGAAAAATAATCCTCTGTTTATCTTAAACCTAGGGTTGAACTTTATTCTAAAACCCAAATATGCAAAACATTTAGAAGCCCATCCTGAGAACTTTGTTTTTGCTCAGGCAAACCTTCAGTCAGATTGATTGGAATTTGTCTAGGTAAAAACTAAGCAAATCTTTAGGTCAAATTATTACCTGACTTCCTAGTCTCACACCCAAATAAGAGATGATAGGATACCCCTTTTCAGGCTGGTCATGATCGGTTCAAGCGCAAGGGAAACAGGCTCCACAGAACTAGTGCATCTTCAGCACATTTTAGCAGAAACAGGGCATTCCAACCAAACTAAGACAACTAGCATAGCTCCACTGTCTCAGCAACCAATATGTTGACCTGTACCAGTGATAGACCTAGTACAGAATACCTTCCTTGTCCAAAGTAAAGGCATATTTACAAGGAACATTATCTATCTTCCTGTCTGTTCCTAGGAAAATGCAAGAACGTGCCCTACCTTTCTTGATTAAAACTGTGATTTATTCCTTATCAGGAGTTGGGTTTTTTAAAAATGCCTTGAATTCAATACAATTTTTGCTTCAGGTAAAATGAATAAGAATGAGGGGATTTGAACTTCTGTTTTGCTGTTGGTTCTAATTGTTTGCTTACATGTATTATATTGAATCTAAAAATAACAGTCTGATCTTTACACTATACGCTTATGTGTCAGCTTCTTAGAGAAACAATTAAAAGAAAATTCTGCTTGAGATCTGTCTTTCTTTCATAAAGCCAGGCTTTTGTAGAGCTTTCACATAAGATTTTTTCCATTACTACGTTTGTCCAAAAACTGCACGGCTTATGAATTCTTTACAAACTGAAGCGTGTGGTAGCTGCACTTTTTAATAACAGGGTCTTTTTCTAAATCCTGCTCATATTGAGTGAACATTTGATACTCAGTCACTATAAGTAACCAGGTCTGGGTTTTTTTTTTATCATTTCTTAATTAGGAAAGAATGTTGACATTGTTGAGTTGTTTTCAGCAGTATTGATTTTCAAAGTGCAGTAATGAGAAATGGTGGTGAGGAAATTAAATGTTAACCTGAATATAAACTTAACTGTCTTTCTTGTACTTTGTGCACTGCTTTCTTGTTGTGTTCTTGATGGGTTACATTTCTAAAGGCAACCTCTACAATATGCTGAAGCATATAAAATAATGTTTGAAATTGCACAACTAACCAGGGTTAGTTGTGAGTGGGGAGCTCCATTTGAAAATGTTATCAAACACTCACTTGATTCAATTCTCTTTCTCAAGGGAAAACCTCCCTTATGTATTCCCTTTGTAATTTGAGCTTTGCATTGGTCTTCTTGCATGTGTTGAACCGATAGACATTAATTTTGCTGCAAAGAAATAACTACCATCATTTTTCATGTAGATATGATGAAGGACAATTCCATTTTCTAGCATCCAGCTTGGTATGTAGCATGTCTGAAACATTTCCAGAAAGCACAGATAAATGATGTGATATGTGAAAACCAGGGCACCATATATTTTAGAAAGTGTCTAGAAAAGTTAGCAGTGTCCCTGGCTGGCTCAGTTTGTGGAGTCTGAGACAACCCCTCCTGACAGGTTAGTTCTGTTACTCATTCAGCTGGGAGCCACTGACTCCTCCCTCAGTCCTGAAGGAGCAATTGAAACAATATGTCGGCAGGAACTGTAGCTTCAGACAAATTCCAGTTTATTGTGGCCTCAATTGACCAAGGAACTATAATAAGTACCATCCTTTAAACATGAGTAGTCCTATTACAAGACCCTTAATGAAGTAAGAGAAATGGAAATAAAGATACATGTATTATTCATAATGTACAAATGTAGCCAGCATGCATCTTTGATGGGATCAGAGATAATGGAGATTGGAAAGGAAATATCTCAACCAGGAAGAGCTGGGGCAACACTTTGTTTGCTCTCCTGCCTTTCTTCCCTTTTCAGACAGCCAACAGAGTATGTGTATGAGAGATCAGTATGGGCTCCTCTTTCCTATTTCTGGTCCTCATGCTACTTGGAGGAGGAAAATGGCTAGATGCTTCATGCTGCAACAGGACAGAGCTTTCCCCAGACATCCCTGCTGCCATTAGATGAGAGTCCTGGCTGATTTAGTCTTACCTGCCAGAGTTAGGGGAGTGATTGCTTACTACTAAAGTGTAGAACCATTTAAGGTTTTGGGGTCCATCCCCACTCAACATTCATTGTACCTTTAGCAGGTTATAGGGAAGCTGGTAGGTCAATAAAGTGTTTACTGTTAAGTCTCCAAATATGAGAGTGGTTGGATATGGGACCAGAGCATGGCACTGAATGGTAAGGGGACAGGATTCCAGATCTTGTGCAAAGTGGGACTCCCCTCACCTCACCTCTCCTACTTCTTCTGTGGAGGATAGGAATGGCTTGGGACTTTGGCTTTCAGCCACAGTGCTGGCCATACATAAGGTTGTCAGGTAGCAGCAGACCTCACATGCATCCTTAGGTGTAGAACTTAGAGCCACTCTAAACAGAATTCCACCTGGGAACAGTTCTTCTAGTTAGTTGTGGGGAGCATGGTATCTCTGCAGAAAAGGACCCTGGGTTTACAGTGAGCAATAATCTGAATATAAGACAACAGTGTGCCCTTGTTTTATAGAAGGCTAATGGCATACTGGACTGCATTAGTAGGAATGTTTCCAGCAGATCAAGGGAAGTGGTTCTTCCCCTCTATGCAGCACTGGTGAGGCCACATCTGGAATATTGTGTCCAGTTTTGGGCTCCCCAATACAGAAAGGATGTAGACAAATTGGGAGGGTCCAGCAAAGGTCAACAAAAATGGTTAGGGGGCTAGAGCATATGACCTATGAGGAGGCCGAGGGAACTAGGATTCTTTCATCTACAGAAGAGAAGACTGAGGGGAGATTTAATAGCATCCTTCAGCTACCTGAAGGGTGGTTACGAAAAGAATGGACTAGACGCTTGTCAGTGGTGGCAGATGACAGAACAAGGAGCAATGATCTCAAACTGCAGCAATGGAAGTTTAGGTTAGATATAAGGAAAAACTTTCCCATTAGTAGGGCAGTAAAGCACTGGAACAGGTTACCCAGGGAGGTTGTGGAATCTCCATCCTTGGAGGTTTTTAAGACCCAGGTAGAGAAAGGCTTGGCTGGGATTATATAGTTTGGGATGTTCCTGTTCTGAGCAGGAGGTTGGACTAGATGGCCTCTGGAAGTCCCTTCCAACCTTAATTTTCTATGATTCTATGACATTGCAAAGTCCCATCCAGCCCTACTTTCCTCTACTCCTATCATCCTATAGATTATATGAGAAGGAAGGGTATCTTGTTCCCAAAAGCTTGTCTAAGGTCTTTCCCAGCCATAGAGTTAGTCCAATAAAAGATATCACCCAAAAATATTTAGCTTTCACATAATTTATATACCAGAAAAAAGACAAAATTGGCATTATACTTTATGTTCTAACTTATATATCAACAATATTTTAATTGAACAAGAAATTTGCAGTTTGTTTGAAAATAATTGCTACAAAATTACCAAGTGCCAATGAACTATGTAACAGGATGTTGAATTTATGAAAACCAGTAAGTCTATTAAAAATTACTACAAGTTTTTGGTAATATTTAGTTAAATGTCTGTGTGGTCAAACAGTGTAATACATGAATCTATTATCATCTATCTAACATCAACCAGTGTTTATTGTAATGACCTCATCCATTTATTACATTGGATTTCCTAATCAGTTCAGGAACATCCATCTCTGTTATACTTTGAGGAAATCTTGGAAGGCAGACAGAATGGTAGATTCCTATCAAATGTATGTGTTTGATTTGTTTTGCACTGCAGATGTCCCAGCTGTTTTGAATTTCTGCTTTGGGTAACACCTATGGAGTATCAGTGTTCCTCACTAACAGTCAATCAATGTCAGCATTATCTTAGTTATCTCTGGAGAAGCTTTTTTTCTTTATTTAATTCTATAGTAAATATTCAGAATCTTCCATCTGTCTTGGGACAGGTACAGGCATTACATTTTTAGTAGTATAAGTGATTGTAAACTGGTCTATAGCCATAACAGAACAAAAGTTCAACACTTATAGACTGGTTTAAAAATGGTGAAACCCAGTCTAAGGTTTTCCACCCCCGACCAAAGGGTGAATTTGTGTTCTGTTCGCTACCGATCTAAACTATGTCACTTACAAAAACCCACATAACTTTGATTCCGACTTAGGATTTTGAATGTCTTTATCTAGTCAGTGTACAGTCCACATCAGAAACTGGGTGAGAAAAGGCTGGATATAGTCACTCAAGGAAAACAGGAGATGATAGTAGGAAAATAGCTTCACTTTGTGAAAACCTGCCACGTATTTAATATTTTCATTGTTGAGGGCCAAACCCCTTAAGATAAACTTCAGCATTGAGGTCATGTTTGTTTGTTTGTTTTCAACCTATATGTATAAATAGTCAAGATGGAAAAAATATCCATGCTCACTTATCCATATCTAGAATATTATGCCAGACTTGGAGAACATATGTCTTGCTATGGTAGTTCATGTTCTCCAGGAGTGTTTTTTTATCTTAAGAGAAGGTCTGAATGCTTGAGAGATTCATTCTCATTTTATCTCTATGACCTTTTTGTAAGACTAGTTTTCCAAAAACATATACTTTTTGATAGCTTTCCAGTAGTCTAATAGCACCAGCCTAACATTTAACCACTGTGAGATTTGGCAGGATAGGACCTAGACTATGGAAGTCACTCCATTACAGCAGTGTCATGATAAAATATATATATTTTAGATCATTTTTGGATATGAATAAGTGAGCATGGATAGTGTTTCTTTAAGGTTCACCTCCAGAGAAACTCGGATAATAATTTTGCCTCGGAGAATGAAGAATTCGTTCATGACCTTCCAGGGAACAAAGGGAAACACCCATTGCCACTCCCTATTGGATACCTTTGATTTCCATGCTACAGTTCTACATTGGGTCTGCCTACATGTTCATTAATGCACCGTAGTTACTGTACATTAAGTTTAGTATTTGGTTAGCCAAGTACTAAATCAATGTGCAGTAACTCACACTAATGCACAGTAGCACCAGCACATGGCTTTTTAGTGGCATTTACTGCGGAGTAGCCTAATACTACTGTGCATATTAGCATATTAGCATGTTTTTTGCCTGGCATGCTACTGTGCACTGTTATTAGGGTACTGCACAGTGAGTATCTCATGTAGATGCGCCCACTGAATAGTATAGAGGAATGACTAGGGTCATGGACTTTCACCTCTCTTCTTGTCTTAAGGCATTCCT
>NW_005842350.1:1475983-1493408 GCF_000455745.1 Alligator sinensis | reverse complement strand
TCCTGCTCTCCTCACCCAGGTGTGGAGTACAAGTCCTTCACTTAGAGTAAGTTCAGGCATCAACACTGTCTAATGTTTACAGAAGCTGTGTGTAGCAGGGCACTGTTGGTGCCTGCCATTTTAAGGGCCAAGTCAAGCAGCCAGCAAGTGCTTGATTGTGGTGGCCATTTTAGAACCATGGCTGCTTATATAAACAGAGCAGTTTGCTGCTGGAAGCCAGGGAGGAAACACTGCCTGGCTGAGCTGGTGTATGAGAACATCTATAGGTAGGAGCAGGAGGCTGTTGGTCCTGGGCATGACCTAAAACTGCACCCTGCTGGGAGTGGGTGGCCTGGTGGGGCTCCCAGTGGCATGGGAGCCTCCAGGAAAATACCAGACCAGTTACCACCCCAGTAGGGGTACCTCAATAACCCCTAGCCCCCACATCACTCTGAATAGCAGTTGGGGCCAGGCACAGCTATGGCTACCTGAGTCCCCACTGGGGAGGGAAGCCCCATAGCCCCAGTGAGGGGGTAGAAGAGGTGGAGCCCCAGTAAGGGTAGGATCCAGTGAGGGGGCAGATGTAGAGCCGCAGTGAGAGGGAAACCAAAGGGCTGGGAGCCTGGTGTATGAGTTTGTATAAAGTTGCCCCAGAAGGGGCCAGGGCAAGCTTTGCTCCAGTCGGGTAATTGGCTGGCCACTACCCCAGTGAGGGACATGGGAGAGACCCAAAAGATGGTACATCTGCCACCCAAGGTGTGTGCTAAATATAGCCTATGGCCGAAGGGGCCCAGTCTGAGAGGGAGCAAGGCAGTATAAGTTGTTGATGCATGAAAGAAACCCTGTGAGGGGGGTGGAGCATGACAGGCCCTAGTGAGATAGGGGTGGTATGAATGCGTGCGTGTCTGAGGCCTAACAACAAAGGCTAAACTTGGTCCGACTGTAGGCTGGGAGCATTGTGTCCCCTGGATGGCATCTACGATGCTTGGGCTGCAGTGTAGGGGAGGAACAGAGCCACAGATAGTACCCCCTGGCATCTGGGCAAGAATAGGCAGCCTCCCACCTAATTAGAATCAATTAAGAAACAACAAGGTGTGGCAGACGAGTGAGGTGGGCAGTTGGCCCAGGAACAGGTGGGTGGGCCAACAGTGGACTGGCCCTGAGAGAGCCCCCTGTTACACTGTGTAAGAGGTTGTAGATTCTTTTACATCTTTTCCCTTCCTGGTGCACTTAGTTAAACTTCTAAATATAATCTGACCCTTGGTGTACAGTGGTCAAAAAGCTAAGTCCTTTAACCTGTATGATCATCATGTTTGGTAATTAAATTTGCCTAAATATAATAAAATTAAGTACCTTACAGTTTCTATGATTTTAAATATCATGTACCTGTCACTGACTTCACTAGTGAAGATTACATGTGATGTGTATGTGTAATATCTAATGTATCAATAAATATTATAGAGATAGACAACTAAATATCTAACTGGGAAAAGAGTAAGATTAAGTTTTTTTTGCCTTCTTTAATGTAGAGTAATTGAAAAGCACTTCAGGGAAGCTTTGCTGGGATTAGCTTCTCACCTGTGACAGTATCAGTTTGATGGAACAAAAAATTGTCATAATTTTACTATTATGACAAAGCCAAATTTAGTCATCTCTATTGATCTCTGCTGTTGTTTTCTGTTTCTCTTTTCTGCCTATTGATAACTATGTTTATTATACTTAACAGAAGTGGGAAGGATACAATCTACTCAAAGTGAGCATGCTTGGATATCTGCAATATTGTTATTAGTTTTTCAACAGCGATCAAGACAAGTCTGAGCAGAAGGCAAACTGAAAACACTATTTGGTATGCATACAATGAGCATGAAAGACAGAAGGAAAATACCTTCTCTACAACCTACATTATGGACCTCCAACACATACTCAGTAGGCCTCAATCCTACAAAGAATGGAAATCTTACCCACATACTTTGCTGTGGGAATGGAGAAATGACAAGAACTCCTAGTGTGTACAATGTGTTCTGCCTATAGAAGCTGAAAAGTTTGCAGCTTTGTATTTAACAACAGTTAAGAGGGTTGAGGAGAGGGGAGAAACCTCTTAGCTTTTTTAAATCTTAGAAGTGTGAAAATACAAAGAATGTGAATTCTGTGGGTTCATAATTCCTTTGTCTGCTTTCCCATAATAAAATAAGACTTACATTTTCCACGGATTTCATTTATAGCGTTTGTTTGTGTCTTTAGGTACTTGGAGTAGAAGGAGAGTTGAGGAAGGAACCAATTGGGAATGACAGTTATTTGACTTCCACATTCTTTGCATGTGTTTAATGTTCCTTAATGAGTATGTGCAAGAGCCGGATTAATACAATAGAATGGACTGAGTATGCTCTATAAACTTAAGAATCTGTGATCTAATAAAAAATTATGTAACAGACCCATTATAATGTAATGAGTAAATAATACATGCACAATATTTGTCCATGAATCAAAATGTTTATTTACCAAATAAAAATAACTGGTGGAAAGAAGCCAATGTGGCAAAATAATGTGTAGCAACATATGAAAAATAAGCAGAAAAAAAATTATATCTATCATGGAAAAAAACTAAGCACCTTCTTTTGAAGTTTTTAAAAATACAAATTTATCAAAGAGACTAGAATAGAGTTATAGGAACCATTTTGGTCTCTTGGGCAAAAGAAGCATGTCTTTCCTTTAAATTAAACAAAAAAAATCCTTACATTTAAGTAAAAGAAGGTTTTGACTCATACTGATAAAAATTCAAGAATTTCAAACCTAAGATTTATAGTCTGTCATTCTGTGATGTCAACTGGTCCATTTTTTTACAAGACCATGGGTAAAGGACAGAGTATCGTGGTAATGGTTTTTTTTTACTTTTCTTATTTCTTATCAGAACCTTAATGTTACTTACACACTTGGGGTTTTTTAGATGTTATCATAATGTGGGATTATACTAGACCCTTTGTCTTCTTTTCCCCCACTTATTGCTGAACAAGCTCTTTTTTGCCACTTGGAATTCAAATGATATCTAACTTGACCTGTGCTTGTGTATGTTTGGCTTTAAATTCAAATGTCCTGCCCAGTCATATATCCCAAAGGTCTTGGAAAGAAATTATTCAAGCACTGCTGCTCTCTGTACTTATATAAATCTGTGATCAATGGTATGTCTGGAAGCACTGAAGCTCATACACATCCTGTAAAAAAAAATGGTCAGGACAGCTGTAAATCTCATGCCTTGTATCCAGCCAGCAGGCTCTGGCATTTATAAATGGAATGTGCAAGTATGTAGCAGAGAAAGATGTTCCTTATTTTTTTTCTTTTATGCTGGTGATGGTCCATTTGTCTGAGAGAGGCTCACAGCACATTTTTTATCATTCTGACCTGCTTCCCTAACAGTTCTTTTGCTAAGGGATAAAATTAAGAAAATATGCACTGGTTACATGGAGTCCACCTTTTCCAGGTTCTAAAAGGTCACTTCTCAGTTTTGGGTCAGGTTTATTCTACTACCATTTTAGACTACAGCTGAAAAATTACTAAAATCACTTTATCCATCTTCTGTTGTGTATGATCTCAAATGCAGAACATAAGAGATCAACTGGGATACTGATTAAAGAATGAAGAAACTTTAATTATAGAGGTACCTGCTGGCACAGCTACATTTAAAGGTTGGAAGTGTTTTCAAGATTAACCCTCTTACAGGAATTTTTTGACTCAGCAGTAAAAAAAATGGCTAAGTCTTTGAAATTTGATAATGGCTTTACTATATTTTTAAATAAAGTTTCCACTCTATATTCTGAACAAGACATCTTTTAGCATTTAAGAATATATGAATGTGACAACACAGCTTATGTTGTAATATTTTAGTGTTTTAACATTTAAAACAGTTTAGTTTAGTGTTGTAATATTTTAGACACTGCTTTAGCACAATCTGCAACTGACTTTGCTTTATTGTTAAAGTATATCAGATATGAGTATAAATACTGGTCTACAAAATACAATGAAAGCATAATTTCATGACTCCAAAGAAGTATGCATCATGTAGCGTAAAACAACCTACACTCAACCGTTTTGTATTCTGGGTAAATGTAACACTATGCATTTCACAGTTATCTAATTAATTGCTATTTAATTATTAGCACAGCACAAGTGAGGCCTGAACAGTTTAGGGTGGCTAGACCCTGCTACAACTGGAGTAATAGTAATACATTAGTGTTATGATATAAAGAATAAAATCAATAGATGAGAGAAACAGATTGGGTTAAAAAACAACAGGGGCTTAGCTCTTAGCTATATTTATGTCTTAAACACACACACTCAGGCCAAATAAATACCAGATAATTAGATGTGTTTACACTACTGAACTAGACTGTCAGCTTTAGAGTTCAATGAAGGGAAGAAAGGTGTAAGGGCCACACATGCAGAAGTGACTGCAGGGGAGCATGTGTTGAAGATTGGATGAGAGAGTAAAGGCTCTCTTTAGAAAAGGAATATACATTAAACATGAGAAGGAAACGATAGAAATGACAAACAGGCACTCAAAAGTTGAAGGGAAATACATAATTTTATGTAGTGATAAGAAACCCCAAATCCCCACACCTCAAAGTGTCCATATTTACAGTTAAGATTGTTCAAGTAGACTTCCTATAAATATAGTCTTTACAAAGCAAGGAGACCACCATTTAGGCCAGGCTGGGCAATTATTTCGGGCAGAGGGCTGCTTACCCATTTTTGCAAGCTGTCGAGGGCCACATGGGGAGCCCCACCCCTTGACAGGTGCCTTGCCCCTGGTCACCGTCTTGAGACCAATGTCCCCATGTCGTGGGACCAATGTCTCAGGGCCAGCACTGGTGGGGCCCAGAGCAGGGTGCAGGCTGGCAGGGGTCTGTGGAGCTGGGCTGGGCTGCACCAGCTGGGAGAGGAGGGAGCTGGTAAGGCTCCATAAAGCCCATGCCGGCCAGGACCCTGTACTCCTGCCGTCCTGCTTCAGGCCCCACTGGCACTGGCCCCAGGACACCAGTGTGGGCACCATGCACCCACTCATTCCCAGTGCCCCCCAGCCCCACGGTACAGGCGGGGGGCAGTGTGCAGCCCTGACCCCCTGCTCCCTGGCAGGGGACAAGCTGGTGCTGTGTGTGGGGAAAAGTGGCCCCTTGCCCACCCCATGGCTGGTGCTCCTGGCTGCAGCCATTCGCAGGCTGCTGCATGGGGTGCCAAGCACGGGGCAGGGGAGGGGCCACTTTTTCCATGCACACAGCACCAGCTTGTAGCCCACCCTCACTGCCAGCCTGGGCCCCGCGCTGCTCCGGGCTTGCCCGTCAGGGCTGCACATGGCAGCAGCTGAGGCACCCCCGCTTGCCATGCTGGGCAGTGTTTGCCAGGGGGGCGCAGCTGGTGCTGCCGAGTGCAGCGTCGACGGTTGAGCCCAGGCTGGCAGCAGGGTTGGGTTACAAGCTGGTGCCTAGCGCAGGGAAAATTGGCCCCTCACCTGCCCCATGGCTGGGGCCCTGTACTGCAGCCACTTGCAGCTCGTGTGGGGCTGCCTGTGCCTGCTCAGGACATCCCTACGTGGGCTCCAAGCAGCTGCAGCAGGAAGTACCGGCCACGGGGTGGGCAAAGGGCTGCTTTTCCCTGGGCTCCTTCCTTGCCTGGGGTCCTCCCCTGCCCTCCCCCCCACCTTACCTGAGGTTCTGGCATGGTGAAATCACATGGTCCCAGGCAGGAAGTTCCTGCTGGGGCTTCCAGCTGGGTGCGGTGGGGCCAGGTGGGGCCTGCTGTTTCAGGAGCCCTCCAAGCTTCCCCGGGGTCCTACTGCCCCTTGTTTCTGACATTTTTGACAGGAACCAAGGACAGATCAATATTAATTTTCTAAATATTTTAGGGGCCTCGTGGGCCACATGGAATGGCCTTGTGGGCCGGATGCAGCCCGCAGGCCATATTTTGCCCACCACTGATTTAGGCTAACATGAACCAACCTCAGTTTCCACAACCTGCCACCTACATATCACAATACCCAAGGATACGCTCACCCTTGCAAGCTCTAGAGCAAACATATACTCTTCTCCCTCCTGAGCTCTAGAGGGAACTCTCTTGTATTTTCAAAATGCATCCTCCTACCAGCCACATATGCAGTTCTTCAGAAACAAAAGTACTACCTTAATCTCTAACATTATTTTTATTTTTCATGACAGAACCAAGACATTGTATAGGTTTTATCAGTAAGATGTGTCTATTGATATTTCACTGTGTTAATTTTGAGGAGGCCGGAAATAAGGGAATTTGACTCTGAATGTAACATCGACCAGGTTACCCCAAGACCTCCATCTTTGTTGAGGATTCTCCATCCTTGAAGGTTTTTAAGATGTGGGCTGGACAAAGTCTTGGCTGGGATGATCAAGTTGATCTAGTTTCCTGTACTTTATCAATGGTTAGCTTTTAAACCACCATTTCCCATTGATTAACTGAATAATTCTTCCACACTTTTCTACGTTTTCCACAAGCTAAAGGCCACTTTTAGAAAGGAGTGTCAGCTATTTTTAAAGGCAAATTTCAGTGAGGGCCTCACAAGATTTCTTCCTTACCCTACTTACTATGGAATTCCATGTTACCTAAATTACAAGCTACAGTGCTCCATATTTGTACTGTAAAATATTAAAAGCAAGAGCAAATTAAAGTATGCTAAAAAATAAATATATTGAAATTACTAAGTGGCCAGTTCAAATACCTGGAAAGACAGGGAGATGTAGCATGTGACTTTTGCAGTGGTAGGTAATTGATGTTTGGCTCCTAAGTGGTCAACACATTTTTCTGGTTCAACAAGTACTAGATTTATGTGGCAGTCTGTTCAAAAGTTCATATGACTAAATCCACACACTAGCTTGTTTACATTGGACCATGGCTTTGCTGAGGCGAAATATTTGTTCAAACTTCAATAAATTAGAATTCCAATCTCTCTCTCTCTCTCTCTCTCTCTTTCTCTCTCTCTCTCTCTCTGAATTGGCAAGAGGATGGATTTACCTCTGAATATATAATAGATAATCACTAAATTCAAGCTAGATTATGTAACTGTTTTTAGACTCTACTTCCTGTAACTCTCAAGATGAAAAGGAACTCTTTATTTTTAGCACTTGTCCTTACAGATTTAAACAAACAACCCCAAAGTATAAAATCTGTACATCTGTACATCTGTGAGTGATCTTATAAGCTTCAGTAAGTGAAATTGAACATACATATTTGTAGGATTGGGGCATTTGTCTCAGACTAGAATTTTTAAAGGAGCCTAGAGGAGTTAGGTGTAAAACCTTTGCCTTAGTATTATAGATGTGTGCCCAAATCAAACACCAACTGAACACAGCCACAAGGGAAGGTGCACTTGACTTGCTCTATTAGTAAAGATGGAAAATTGCTGCCCTAGAGAACTTCATTTGCATTGATTATCTACCCATAATTCCTCTAGTGACACTTGTTGAGGTAACAGAAAATGCATGACCTAAGCGCTCTTGCTTTCCTTACTGTGCAGGGATGGTATGGTGAGAGAAAACAGCCAGTGGTTTCTGGTAGGTCCTAGTCAATTCACCAGCAGAGGAAGCTGAATCAGTAAGGTAGAGTAAGTGGTAGTACATTTAGATAAGATCCAACGTTATTCAACTCTCAGAAGAATTATTCACTGTTCACTCTTCACCTCGGCATCTGTTTCTGCCACTGTATGAGATAGTATACTGGCTTGATGGACTTACAGTCTTACCTAGTAAATAGCAGTTCTTATATTCTTATTCTGGCAGTCACTTTATCACAAAATAAAAAATACATCTTGGTCCTATCCATCCCTCATCTGTTTTATTGTTTTTCTTGTGAGTTTTTTCCCCTGCCCCATATTTTCTTCCTCTCTCTCTGAAATATTAGCAGCAGGCCATTATTTAAGTATTCATGGGTAGTTCCATGATTACAACACTTAAAAAGTAATCCAGTCTACTTCCCTTAGGTAGCAGCCAGATAGCTGTATATTCAGGCATCTCAAAATTGGTTTAGTCCATTTATAAAGCTTCTTTCCACCCAGGCCTCATAATAATGAGAGGCTGTTCCTTAAGGAGATGATACTCAGGGCCCAAGGCCCTTGTTGATGATCCCAACAAGAAGCAAGGGGGGCAAGAGTGCCCAAAAGCCCCCCTGGCTCACCAAGGACATTTCTATTTAATATGCGGCCCACCAGCTTGTTATTTTGCATCTGTCTGTGTTTGCATTTATTTCCTATTTACTGTGTAGACACTTACATTATTCATATTTTGGTTTTATGTGTTTTCTATTTCCCTATTTCCATCTCCATTTTCTCCAATATTTAGTGGAGCAATTTTCTCTGTTTCCTTTTGCTCTTGCTAGTATTTATGAGGAAACCTATCACAGCAGCTGAAAAAAGAATGTTTGTAATTCAACATATGGCATTTTTTCCCATCTAATTATCCTTTTAACTTGCTTGTGCCTATTTTTGTAAACCTCCTCCTCCTCCTCCTCTTGAAAGGGCAATTTATAATTTTAAATCATTCTGTTTATTACATGTGCTAATCTAGGCATCCTATCTTCAATGGATTCAAGAATGTTGTAACTTTAGAAATAAAGTCCAATGAGTCTCAGGCATTATATTGCTCTGGGCATCCTGGATTGATTCTTGCCTCTGTGGGAAGACTGTTTCTTAATAAAATCAGCTTCAGGTTCTTCATATTGCTGAGCTAGTCAGCCAAAAAACTCAGCTTATTCTCTCACTACTAAGCTTGAGGTTTCTGGGACCTCCTGCAACTTCTGTTATAGTATGAACAGTATCCTTCTACTATTAGATCCCTATATTAGACAGCCTAAAGGCAGGCTCCTCAGTCAAGCTGAGTGACCTCCTTTAGTTACAACTTCTTAAATGGATTATGGGATTTGTAAGAAATTCCATGATGCATAAACAAGTTTAAGCTGCTTGGTCTGGAAAACAGTATACAAATATTTCCAGGCAGCCACTTGCAGATTCTGTGAAATACCAGCATTGTAGCTTCCTGTCCTTTCCAGCTAAGAGATTCCACATCTAAATGGATGGATAATTTAGCAATAAAATTATAGGAGTGGTGTTTCAGGGACCTAGACTGTGGTAGCCAATATTCAGGGGCCCAAGAAATGTGCAAAGAGGCCTCTGCAAACTGCAAGTTGTAACTTTGTAGAAATATGGAAATGAGTAATTTTTACCATTCATCACTCATCCACTTTGGAACATTTTCATCAGATTCTGTGATAGGGACTGTAAGAGCCTAAGAAAATAAGAACTACCTTTTACTCGTTTAGACCAGAAGTTCAACTTGCCCAGTTTCCTGCTTCACACAGTGGAAGAATGGATGATGAAGTAAAGAGTGAACAGAGTATGACCAGGGATTTTTCCACTTTTCTTCCCACCTGAAGTGTCCGACATCTAAGGTGTATAACATTCTGATTCTGAGGCTGTACCCCTAACTCCCATGCTCAATAGCCACTGGTGCACCTTTCCTCCAAGAGACTCATCCAATCTCTTTTTGAATTTGGTTAAATTGTCAGCTTCCATAACATCTTGTGGCAATGGGAACATCCAGATGTTTCACTTAGATCTACCTAACTAATGTTAGGTCCATTTGAATGCTGATCTGTGCAGGTACTTAGGGAGGTTAAATCAAGCACAAAATAGCCACCCTGATCTAACTTGGCTCACCTGAAGAGGTGAAGTAAGTTATATTGGGAACGAGTTAACCCAATCTAATGAATGCCTTCACATGTTTGGAGTGTAGCCCAGGGCTGGGAAATCCCAGCCATTCACCACAGGGCTGCAGTCTTCCTACCCACCTACCCTGACTGCACTATTTTATGCCTACCACCCCCCCTACACCCAGATGGACAATACCCCTACCCACCGACCTGTCAGCCCTTTCCCACCACCTCCTGGACCTGTGAAACCTCTCTACAGACCTGATAACCACTCCCTTCATCTCACCTGACCTGCCCCTCCCTCTACCCCAAATTACTTAGATCAGACTTCTAGAGCAGCACTGGCAGAAGTATGCACACAAGCCACTCCTGATCGATGATCATGGAGCTTGAAGTAAGCAACATGCTTGTGAATCAGGTGCAGTGAACATCTGCACGTACCCAGTTAGAGACAGAGTAAAGCTATTGAAGAAGGGGATAGCTATTACCCATGTAGTACAGGGAGATAACATTCAGTGTTTGCAAATGTCAAGCCATATCCTTGAACCTAGGCCTTAGCCTGCCTGGTGTAGCAGCTCACCCTGGTCTGCTACCTCCCCAGCAATACACTGGGGCAGACACAGGTATCCAGAACCCCCATCTGGGCCTAGGCACACACCTACTTTTTGCCATCAGAGTGGCCAGCCAAGGTCAAATGAGCTTTTGCCCTTTCCTATATAAACCCCTGACCTGGAAAGGGAAGTGTCTGGACAACAAGGTGCAATCTTGTACTTAGACAGCTGAATCCTTGGCTTGTGCTGCTACTGACTCGGATGATGATTCTCTGGATACCTGACCCAGCTAACCTCCTCATCTTGTACTCTGCCTGACCTTCTGGTTACCCAACCCAGCTAGCTTCCTGACCTCACATTCTGCCTGACCCTCTGGAATCTCTGACTCAGTTCCCCAGGCAGATCTCTTGACTTCTTGGCTTCTCCTGACCTTGAGGTGACCTCCAAACCTGGCTGCCCATGGCTCTCCGTGACAGTCAGGTTGTAATGAGCCATAAAACCACTGTCTATATTAAAACCAGAATTTTTTTATTGTCCAGTAGAGGTATGAATCTCTATAATCTCTGTTCTGGTGGTGTTTTGTATATTCCCCTTGAGCACAAAGGTTGTGAGGTTAGAGAGGGAGTGGTTGTTCTGTGAAAACTGTGTTCCTACTGGTGTTTGTATGCCTCTGTCCTTTATATTTTTTTTCTGTCAGAATACATTCTAGTGTGTAGTACCTGTTTAGTTTCATCCACATAATGTCCATGGGGGCATCGGGTACATTGGATGATTTATAGC
This sequence comes from Alligator sinensis, assembly GCF_000455745.1. NCBI lineage: Eukaryota > Metazoa > Chordata > Crocodylia > Alligatoridae > Alligator > Alligator sinensis. Next base: position 1,482,381 of record NW_005842350.1, on the reverse strand, counting down.
ACATTCTGTGATGGGTATTTCTAGGATCCATGAATTCTGATAGTTTTGTTGTGAGGGGTGTTCATTGTTGTGGCACTAAAGATGTCTTGACAGGTTTTGCATTTATTGTTGAGGTAGAGTTGTGTTCCATTTGAAGTCTGTTGATTGGAGGAGTGTGTGCTTCTGGTGATGAATTGGGCTAAGTTTGGGGGTTTGGAAGGGATATGGGAATACTTCCTTAAAGGGCTGATTTTTTTTCTGATTCTCAGCTAAGAACTGTTTGATGATATTTCTTGTAGGTTTCAGTGTGGGATGATATGTGACAACCAGGGAAATGTGATCAATGGGAGATTTCTCTTTGTACTGTAGTTGGTTATTGCAAAGTATTTATGTGGCTCATTTAAAGATGTAATCTATTTAGCTATGCAATTCAGTTATTTATTGCAAATCCATTGACCAGTAATTTAGCCCCTCGTTTCTGTTTATAAATTCCAGACTATCAAATATTAGTTAAGTGTTCAGATTTCACTAGTCTTGGCATGAGACTAATAATAAATGTTACACAGCAATGACAAGGTTCCTTGGGTGAATTTGATATCTTTTATTAGACCAACCCAAATGGTTGGAGAATAGTTATTAAGCAAGCTTTCGGGTTCAAAAACCCTTCGTCAGGCTCAGGAAGCTGCAGCAGTTGGTGTGTGCTCTTCCTGGATCAGCATTGGTCCTACTCCCTGTGTGCATGAATGAAACATGATAAACATGAGAACAACTGAAGATCAGTGAACAATGAAGAGCAAATAATGAACTTCTGCTATAAATATTTGCATAAATATACATTCTTCTGAAACTTTTAGAATTTGCAAACCAATGATTAACCAATGGTTTCTGAAACATATTTGTGGCATTGCCATTTCTTCAGCGTAACTGTAGGATTAACCAGCAACATTTCAGCACACCTAACTCCTTTTCTGATTCTTTCTGCCTGTCTTCCACTTCTTCAGTAAAACACTAACACAAGAAGCAGGTTCTTAGAGATCACCTGCAGTGAAGATGTATCATCAGGGAAATTCTCTTCTGAATCTTTATTCCTGGGTTATAAACTCCTCTCGCCACGACAGCAGTGCAAAAGGAGCAGTACCCTATCTTGTGGAGCTGGTTTGATATGTGAAGTCAATCTTCCATGCTCTGATGGGGATATCCTTGTAATGAAAATGTATGGATTGTTTTATATTTAAACAGATTGTGGGCCCAGTCATATCCACATTCATGTCAATATACTGATGCCATGTGAGCAAGATCTCATTAGTTTGCTGTCAAAACATCTGATCTAAAAATACCCTTGAGGAAACTACTGATCCCAGATGCACTAAATGACATTGAAGTTAAGCTAAGCTACACCAGTAGTGAATCTGGTTCATAAACTTATAGAATATGGTTCATAAACACAGTCCATACACAGGAAATAATAGCAAGGCTATATGACTTACGTGATGTATATATTCATAATGATTTTTGAAGTGTGTGGCTGTTATCATGCAGAGGCATCCACACTGGCAATTTTTTATTTCTGAGTAAAGGCCCCCATAGGGCACCAGAATATGCTCATGTGGACACCTTTGCAAGATTAGGCCTAAATTCTTAATTTAAGGAAGCTTTACTTCTACTTCCCTTTACAAATGCAGGATGAGTAAGACATGTTACAAAAATAGTATTAAGCATTCCAAGCCATTGCCTTTCTGTTGCTGTGAGTCGGCCTGGCCTATTAGAATAGCCACTCTGCAAAGTTTAAACAGTTACAGATTTTCTGATTTTTGTTCATTGATTGAGCAGTGGCATTGCAGTTAAATCCTTTTTTCCCCACTCTAAACCTATTGAGGATACAATGAAAAGCTCTTTGGCAGCTAGCCATTTTGGCAAGCCCTGTGATGAGTTCAGCAGTTTAGTTGATTTATACTGTTGAAAGTTGCCAAACTTCTTGTCATCTGGTTTAATATAGTGTTTGTGCCTTTAACAATTTTTTCTTCCATAAAAGATTTTTATTTTGCTCAGTAGGATTATCAGCTGAAGGTATAATTAGCATCTTGTTAATTGTCAATAATTAAACATGTCATTCAAAGAGCTCTTGCAAAGGGCATGTGATTCATTTAACAGAACTTCCTCAAGCTAGTGTTGGGAGGTCCTTAATGAACAGAGACTAGAACATGAGTGCATGTAATAATATAAATTAAATATGTGAATGCATGTAAATAGCTTAATTTAAATCTCAGAGATCACCACCTACAAATGCACATAGCTATGTGATAAAAAGCTACACAAATGTGAGTTTACTAACCTCCACTCTCCAAAAGTATCAGGAACAACACTGGTGCATTCTCATGATAAACTTTGAATTCATTTTCCAGTTTCCTTGTGCAAATGTGGTGTATTTTTGAAAATCCTATGCCTAATCTCCAAAATACAAATTAGACAAAAACAAAGAACTATTTATGTTGCAAATGTATATGGCTCTGCGATGTCAGCCTATGGTATGGAATGAAGATGGAGTTTGAGATTTTTTTTTAAAACTAAAACCATGATTATTGGAAGACTATCACTTAGCAAAGTAGATTCCATTTAAAGAAATCAAGAATCCTTCTATAGTAATGCTTTGGCACATACTTAGAACCTGTTTCATATCAAAATAGTGGTGCTATAGAACTCTACCAAAAAAAAAGTACTGGAGTTTATCACTGCTTGGCAGGCAGAACTCTCACAGGATCAATGAGCTAAAACTTTGGAGGAAGTCTCTAGTTTCAATGATTTTGTGTATTCAGAGTTGAATCAAATTTTTATCTGATGCAAGACCTGTTTACACTAGATCTATCTGCTTCTGTCCTTTTCAGAAAAATACCCCTGTATTTCACAGCAGTTCTTTCAGAGTGTAGTATAACTGTCACAGAATATTGCATTTGGAGCCTCAAGTATTCAATACTCCTTTTGTTTTAAATAAAACTAGATTCTGGCCTCAACTGATTCTTGCAATCATTTATTGAAACTTGATGAATCAGACCCTGGACATCTGCATTCACTTACAAATGAACAAACCCCCAACCAGCCATGATTCGGGAAATGTATAATCACTTTTTGTCTTTCATCTCAATCTTTCTCTGTACACTCCTCAGAGAGAACAACTGGGACCACCATTACTATGTAAAAAATACAGCAGCCTCCATTTGAACTTTCCATTACTGCCCCACATCATCAAAGACTCATTCACTTCTGTTTCCATGAGAAACTAGAAAACTCCTGTACACATAACCCCAAGACAATGTAATTTCTTTAGAACCTAGCTCAACATCTCCACTGCCATTAGAACAGCGTATTTTCTTCACCTCAATGGTGATTTAAAAATTGTTGGTACTCATCACCATTGTTATGCAAATACAGGGGGAGCCAGTTTTCCTTTAACCTAGGGTTTGACAATGTTTTTGGGCTGAGTACCAAAAAACCCTCTGCAACCTCATCCTGGAAGATGTTGGCATCCCAGGGGTGGATGGCAGGGGAGCTGCAAGAGGCCTGACCCTCTGTGGCAGCGCAGCTCTAGCTCCTTCCCAGCCATGCTCCCTGAGGCATGCATACCTCAGGGACTGGGGAAGGAACCAGGGATACCCTGCCCCTAGCCCCTTCCTTGCTGTCTGCCAGGCAGCACATGCTCAGCCACCTCCAACAATGAACTGGAGTGAGAGGGCAGAGGACAGGAAGACTTCTGTTTGGAGTGATCCAAGCCATTTCTTTCCTCTCTTTGCTCCATGCTGCTGTTGCTCCCAGTCTGTCTTTCCAAAAAAAAAAAAAATCCAGGCTTCTCCCATTGTTTTGTACTGGAGCATGGGTGCGGAGGGAGGGAATTACAGGGGAGCTAGAAGAGAGGATGGAGTGGTACCAAGACCCAGACTGGGGCAGAAGCTGCTGTCCTTCCACTCAGGGGGTGGGCAGGGGCCACCAAGTGGGGTAGGGGAAGCTCCTGCTGCCCCTTGCCCCCAGGTGCAGAGTCCAGGCCCCTCAGCCCTACTGGACTATGTGTGTGGGTGTGAGATTAGGCATTTTATGTGTGTGTCCCTGATTGGGGGCAGCTGGGAGTGGGGTGCATCATTCTCAGGGGCAGGGGCTTTACCACTTTAGCAGGGCCAGAGCCCAAGGGGGCCTACCTCCTATTTACCCCCCCTGCACCCACACCCACTCACACACAGGCCTCCCTGCCCCTTCCTCCCTCCCACTGCTGCATGGAGTAGCAACACTCCTCCTCCTCCTCCTCCTCCTCACACAGTGGCAGCAGGACAGGCATAAACACCACATAACCCCAGAGCCTGGGGGGGCATGGCAAGCATCGGCACTGTTGGTGGCAGGAGCATGGTAGCTGCGAGCGGTGAGCTCCCACAGGCCGCTGCGGTGCTGGTGGCGGTGGGGGATGTGGGGGTGGCAAGCACCGACCAGTGGTCGGCGACCACCAGCAGACACTGCTGGCAGAGTCAGCAATGGCCAGCAGTGATCACAGACTGCCCACAGACACCACCAGCAGTGTCAGCAGTGGGAGGAGTGGTGAGCGGTGACCGCCCGCAGGCACCGCTGGCAGTGTCATGCCATGCACTCAGGGGGTGCATGTGCCATGCACTCAGGGGGTGTCATGCCATGCACTCAGGGGGTGCATGTGCACCCGCATGCACCCCATCACCAATGAGGGCAGGCATGGGGTGACAGCACAACAGGGTGGGTATAGAAGTGGGAGCAAGGGGCTCCTTAGGGTAGGGGTGGTCAAAATGTGGCCCACGGGCCCGAGGTGTCTCACCAGGCAATTCTATCCAGCCTTCAGTGCCCCTAAATAATTTAGGAAATTAATATTTATCTGACCCAGCTGCCTGTCATACAGCCCTTGATGACTTGCCAAAACTCAGTAAGCGGCTCTCCACCCGAAATAATTGCCCACCCCTGCCTTAGGGGCTAGTAAGTGATGGCAATGGGGAGCAGGTGACCACTGGGGCAGAGCGGTGCAGGGAAGAAGCAGAGCTGCTGGTGCCTGGGCACTGCTGCCACCACCACCGCTGCTCCTCTCCCTGCACCAACCCCAGCCCAGGGCCTCTGCAGGGCGACCTGCTCAGTCAGCACCATTACAGATCCAACTCTCACAGATGAGGTAAGACTCCGCTTTCTATGCTGTCTCTCCACTTTTGCCATATGCAAACCCATGCCACAGGATGGAGAGAGGAAGGGGAAGGTGCCCAGAGCCCAGTGCCATGCTCTGGCATGAATACCAGGGATTGCCAATGCCTGCTTTAACTGGTGTTTTGAGAAGCTCTTTGAATATTGTGTGATGCTCATGTTTTCTCAGCATATTCCTTCAGGCTGCTCCAATCAATTCTCCAAATTTGTGACATGAACCTGTAACAGCTGGTTGCTATAGAATACTCCATCACTTTTCTTAATAAAACAGATTTTGTTTCCTTAGTGCAGAATGGGCAAGAACGAGGATTTAAATGAATCTTAAAGTACTTCAAATGCCTTTCATTTATGTGAAAGTTTCCCATGTTCTTTGTCTTTAAAATATTAATATTTGCTTTTAATGACCTATTGACCAAACGTATTTGAACTCTTTGAAACATTTATTTAATTTTTACTCTAAACCGTGGATTTCAACACACAAGGTAAATGTAAAAATGCTTTACACTACTTGTGTTTAATTAGAAGTTCTTTGTTTTTTTACCTGGAATTTCTTGTTTGCTTTAATTGTTTTTTGATACTCTAATGTCACTAAAAGGTTCAGCCCTAAAGACAGGTGTGTAGACATCAAGTTGTATTAAACTGTAAAGCTGAGTTCTGAAATACTAATATTAATCTATCTATTCATTTAGGCTGTTGTTAGTATCATGAGACAGAATTCTATTTTGCTAGTGGACAAACCAAAGTGCAGCTTGGAGCTAACTCCAGAGTTACCTGAGTAAGTGTAGAAGAAATTCTATGTAGCCCGAGTGTACACAGGTATGTTCTCCCCTTTCCAGTTGAAGATAATTATTTGCTGGCAGGTGTCCTGAGGATGAAACTGCAGACTACTCACAGTTTCCCTCTGTCCTAAAGGAGCCAGGCCAGGACAATCTGGAACTTAACTATATACAGAGTAATTCATGTACATATACACAGGGTCTAGGGAAGGTGATAATAACACATATTTACATATATATATGTATACACGCACACAGTATACAATATTTATATGATTCTATATTGCAAGGATCACACTACCTCTAAAGGCACTGGATCCTGCACAGGTAAGCAGCTGATCTGGGTCAGGTAACCCACAGGACAGTACAGGTGAGCAACAGGTAAGTACGGGTAAATACAAGAGTACAACCAATCAATACAGATAATCTCAAAAATATTCAACAAATACA
>NW_005842350.1:1454358-1475973 GCF_000455745.1 Alligator sinensis | reverse complement strand
CCCCCCCCCCCCCCCCCCCCCAAGATATCAGTATGGGTTCAAGTAGACATAGGTAAAAGATAATACAGGGTCTGGCAGAGTTCGAGTAAGACTCATAGAATCATATACTATAACTACTAATTTACAAACAATAATACACAAAATATAAGGCGTGCTATACCAAAATGCAAGACGCATCAACATTAGGTTAGGTTTAACTCTTTAAGCTCCCACCAAGACCCCTCAAGGGGCTTATTTAGGCATTGGCTGTGTTCCAGCAACCAGCGGGAAGAGAAATCCTCAGCACTTTCCAGGTCCCACTCTGACTTCCCAGGACATGCTCCAGAGAGAGAGTTTAAACCCAGGGAGCCTTCCCTCACTTAGGCTTCCCCTGCAGCCTCACCACCCGGAGCAGCTTTCCCTTCCTCTGTGGCAAACCCCTTCCCGGGTAACTCACAACTCCACTGTGCTAGGTAGGAGGTCTCCATCTCCTTGTGGATGAGGGCGCCCCTCCTGCTGAGGCCCGGGAGCATCAGACTAGCACGGGGAGTTCTTTGGGGCTCTTCTGGGTGCTGGCTCTGCCCACTGGACTAATTGTCTCCAGCTCCTCTGCTGCCCCGCTCTCTTTTTTCTCCCCAATGCATCTGCCACATGCTGGGCACGCAGCTCCTTTTATTCTTTTTGGAGGCTCTGCCCCCCCAAAGTTCTGCTGGACCTACAAAGTATAGACTTAAACCGGAGATTTCCGCCTTGCCCTGGGTAGGGGTGGGCCAAGCCCCACCCTGCCATTACCTGATTGGTGGACAGGCTCCACCAATCATACTGGGGATTCTCCAAGCCTGGATGTGCCACGTTGTATCAGTAAGTGTGCCACAACTATTTCCCCCATTATAAGAACAGGATCACTCTCTGGATGTGTGAAGATATCTCCTTATTCCTACATCGGGAGCACTTATGTTCCTGGAAGGGGTAAGAGAATTGTCCCACACACCAGTTGGGTAACTCCAAGTTAGTCTCAAGCTGCACTTCCATTGTCCACTGACTGAAATAGAATAGAATAGATTTCTACTCGTGGAGCGCATCTACACAAGGTGCTTACTGCACAGTTGCCTCATTAGCTCCACAGTAAAACATCACTGGTCTACACATTTGGAGCTATTAGGCCAGAGTAAACAAATTAATTGTAGATGCTGAGGGAACTGTCTGGAACACAAGGGTGCTCCAGTGCAGGGGCTGCCTACCGACAAGCCCCACACTAAAGCATCCTTGTGCCCCAGCCAGCCCCTCCACAGCATATTGAGACAGGTTGGAGTAGCCTGGGCTGGTAGGCTGACCCCTGGGGTCCCATGCCAGCCGAGGCTGTGCCACCCCAACTCAACATACTGCGGTCCTGGGCGCATGGGTAAATGCTGTGCCTGGGAGCAATAAACTCTAGTGCAAACTGCACTTAGGGTTGCCAACCCTCCTGGATTGGATGGGAGTCTACCGGAATCGGCATTGATCTCCCAGTGAGTATTGAAAGCAATCCAGGAGATTGTACTGTTCAACCCATTTACAAAATCAATTAATGACATTACATCATCTTGAGGAAAAAAATCTCCTGGAATAACTTCAGTCAGACTTGGCAACCCTAACTGCACTGGAGTATTTTGCATCTCAGTACTATTCACATGTAGATGTGCCCATGGTATCTAAAGTGCATGAATGAGCCTATTCTTATTACCACATTTCTATAGTACATACTTTAATGTAACAAGAACCAACTACTGACATGCCTTTCTCTCTACCCTTATTTGTCTATTGTAGGACAGTTGTATCAAGCTCAAAGGGCAGTATCAGTACCCCCTCCTTCCCTCAGGAGGTACTGATGTTCCTGTCAGAGAAACATAGATTTTAAATCCTTATTAAGCCCACTGTAAAGCACTCAGAATGGTATTTTTGCCTGAGTTTCATTCATTTATCCACAGTAATGATCATTCTATCTGAAGCAACATTATCTCTGTAGCAGAAAAGAGAGTTTGTGTATGTTCAAATTGCCTGGCCAATGACACTCCAGTTCCAATGGGATCCATGTTCAAACGAAGTGAAATAGGGTGGAGGTCCTACTTTCCATAGCTGGAAGTATATATTTTTTTCTTATTTGGGGCCTAAAACACCTGAGGGGGTTCATTTGAAATATTTCCTTTTTTTCTAGTTCCCTCCTTTAGGTACATCTGCTGAAGAGTACATCTGGCTTTCAATTAATAATGCACCCCCTGTGTTAGGGACAGAAATTCTCATAAACCAGTATAAATGATTGGAAACTGGTTCAAATGTGTAACACAATAGAAGTTCAGTGCACATAAACACATAACCTGCTTTCAAATGGCCAAAACTGGTTTCAGATAAACTTGGATGGATGTAGTATCAGGCTTAACTGATTTAGGTTAAACCAATTCATTTAACTTTTCTCCCAGTCCCCTTCAGATTCAAGTAAACTCACAGTCCCCCAGCGTCCCTGGATACTTTGCACCTCCCCTGCAACCTCCTCCCCCCACCCCACCCCCTGCTCCCAACACAGGGTGGGTGGGCTAGCCTTGTCTATTCCAGCTAAACAAGACAGTGTGCTATAGTACACCCCTGCCCCCTGTTTCTGGCCTGAGCTACTGCAGGCGTGTGACTGCAGTTCCAAAATCAAAAGTGAATGTCTGTTCACTTGCTTATCAGTTCAATCTATGCATCTGAGACTAGTCTGCAAAGATTGAATTGATTCAGCTTTGGGCTTTTTGTATATTCTTACCTCAGAACACTTTACATAGCATATTCGTATTAAAAATGTGTCTAAAGAAACTACTGCACAGTCCAGATAGATAACAAGTTTTTGCATTTCGTATAAAGAAAAAAATTCAAATAAGGCTAAAGATGCCCTTGTATCTTGACCTACCCTACTTCTTCTTTCTTATTTCTGAAGAGCTCTTAGTGATCAAATATTATTTTTTTCCCAAACTTGAATTTAATTAAGTACATCTTGTTAAGATATATACAGGATATATATATACTTATATACGGGAACAATATAATCATTGCCAGATATTTAACAAACTCATTTAGGATTTCTAATTTACCCGCTGTCTGAAATTGGTAGGCTTTATACAGACTTTTTTTCGTGTTGCATATTGAGAATATGAATGGAAGAAAAAACTATCAGTAAAATATATGGCAGAAAATTAAACAGAGGAAAGGTCAGATTCACTTGTACAAAGAGATTGAGGGGAAGATATTAATTTAAATGTTAAAAAAGGCAGAGGAGAGGAGAAGACTGGAGAGGAGTGGAGCAAATACAAAATTTAGCTGTGGTATCAATGAACTAATATACAGACCAGCTGACACCATGTACCAAGGAAAGAAATGAAAAAGTCAAAGAAATATGCATTTTTGTACCCTACAGTCTTTGAGATGTAAAATATGGATGCCCCCAGTTTGGGGCTGGACTCGATGATCTTCCAAGGTCCCTTCCAGCCCTAATGTCTATGAAATCTATGAAATTATTTGTGGTATTGATAGACATAGCATTCCTTCTACAACATTGCTAATGCCAATGCCAATCACAAGTTTCATGGTATGTGATATTTTTCTTAAGCTAAACACTTGGGATCAAGTGATTCATCAAGGATCTCAGTTTTCATTTTATAAGCAACAGTGAGAGGGTTCTTATCCCTCATAACTGTAGCAAAAAACTTGAACAATGACCTTGCTGCACCCTACATGTTTAGGAACCAGACAGCATTTTAAGTGCATTATCTACAATTGAATTCCATGATTTTAAGAAACACTCTTTTTTTTTAGACCCGAAACATGATTTCTGAATGTATGGGATTGGCAATACTATCTAAAATGAGTATTGCCCCATAGGATATGCAGAAAAGGCCCTACTACTATGAAGGCTTTACACAGGGAATATTTACAAAATAGAGGCTGCACTCTGACCTGTATAGGCTTGAGCATCCCCACCCAGCCACACACACATCCACACTCCAATTCCCAAAATAGGCTAATAAGGCCTGCTTTCTGATTTTTCTTAAACAGGCACTCTCAAGCATGGCCTGCTGCTTACTGCTCTGCAATGCTGACTTGACACACAGAAGCCAGCCATGACTGCATCCCAAGCACTCTTCTAAACTGAGGGGCTTTTTCCTGAGGGTCCCAGGGCTACCTGCAGCCAGATCCACAAGTCTCAAACCAACTGAACATTAAAATTCCTCAATTTAGCAATAGGATCTAGCATGGGGCATTCCCGGGATCCGGGAAAAAGCACCCCTTTCCCCATCCACAGGATTGGGTTAGGGGCAATTTTGCAGTAGTCCAGATGGGATCTGAGGAATTTGTCTGGCAGGGCAGAATAAATGATGTTTGAAATTAGCATAAAATTCTTCTAATCCCAATTGTACCATTATTTGAATGTATGCCAGGGGGTGCTGCATGTGTGCCCTCTTTCCAATAAGAGTTTTATAAGATTACATTAAAATAATAAAGTTTTAGTTCTCTTTCAGTGTTAAAGTTAACTTAGATGAAAATACATTAGGTATCACTTTTCTGTGCAATTTGAAGGTAAAATAGAAAGTAGCAAGAAAGATGACTTGCAAGGTAACTCTTCAATGGCCAATCAGAATCACAAGCTGTGTATTCCTTTAGCTGAATGTGGAGACTGCAATTCATCAAGGCCTTGGACCTTGTGTGGTCCTCCACTCAGGTATGAACTGGATGTAAAATACTGCTGTTCTAGTTTGGGATTTTTTTTAATTTAGAATGTATTCTTTTTTTTTTTTACTTGTGAAAATGCACAGAGAAAGATGTAATGGTTAGCAGTGGTAACATTCAATTGGATAATGATCAAGAAACTTACTTGTTTTGTATTACTTCCAGCGTTCTGAGGACAGGAATGTTCTGTGCTTTTTACAACCACTCATTCACATCAACAATATTGTTCCAGTGAATGGGAACCCCCAGTCTGAGGTTAAGTTTTGGCAGCGCTGAATGGTCCACAGTAATAATCGAGCTGTCCCTTGTGCATATATCAAGACACCCCTTCTAGTTTTCTTAAAGGATGCAAAGGATAACCCCTTTTAAATGAAGGACAAAGAAGTGTTATGCGTATCCTTCACACTGGGCATGTCTGCATGAGACGCTACTGCGCATTCGTTATTGCATGTTTATTTAATACTTGTATTAGCAAGTACTAAATAAATGCACAATAACTGGAGTTACTGCGTAGTAGCCCTGGTGAACATTATTTTAGGAGATGCTACTGCACAGTAGCCTGATACGTTGTGACGTGCTACTGCACAGTATTTTTTGGCTACTGCGCATCAGCATTTCACGTAACATGCCCACTGTGTAGCAAGCCATCATCAATATCAAAGAACATGGGTCAGAACCTGGCTGCTTTTTCACATTTGTCTACTAGTACAGAGCAGTCCCAAAGTCTGCTTAGTGTACTAATGAAGAATGCTCTTGGTGCAGGTGAATCCTCATGTAGTATAAGACTGGCAAGGCCTCTACCTCTACCAGCCCACTCCACTCTTGGCTTCTCACTTTGTGTACGCAACAACAGAAATATCTTCTGGTCTCCTCCCACAAGACAGGTGTACAGACAAAATCAAAGTATGGAAGGAGTAAGTGATAAGTACCTTTATCCTAATAGCTACAAGATTTTTCAGAGGCTAGATCCAATTGACCTCATAGGTGCCTAAACAGAATTTGGGCAGAATCTTGGTGCCTACATCATAAAATGTGATCTAGAATGATCCCATTCCAGTGCCTGCAAGACTATTTAGGCTACTGTGCATGCCTGGAAGTGATCCAAATCCCTTAGGCATCTGATTTCCATTTAAACTCTGTTGCAATGTAGAACAATGCTGGAAGGTGCCTAGAGTCCACCCAAGTCCCTGATTTATTAGGTGTCTGGTGAGGAAAAAACTGGCCATCACACATTATTCTTGTGTATTTCTATTGTATTAACCCCATCCTTGCATGTGTTTGCAGCTTGGCAAAATTCAGTTTTTCTGTTCATTTATCAGGAAAGAGCCAGGCAGGCAAGGACCAGAAGAGGAGGGCAGTGGCACTCCCAGAGCTCTGGGAACACAGGGAGAGGTGGTCCACTGTGCCTAGCCAGTCCTGGAAGGACTGCTGCTACTGGGCTGGAGCCTCCAGTACTCTTCCCTCTCCCTTCTCCTCCCCACCTTGGTAGAGTTTTGTTTAAGTAGCCTGTTATCTCCCTCTAGCCTGCTTCCTGCACTTATGAATGAGCAGCTAATTGCTTAATTGACAAGTTATTAGTTGTCCCATTGTTTTCCTCCTTAACCCTTCTGCCCTCTGTCCCTCCATCTCCTTTTCTCCACTGTCCAGTAATAGGGGTAAGGGTTCCCTGTTACAGTCCCCTTTCTATAAAATTTGATTGTTACTGATGGAAATATTTTTCCATTGGTCTGCGAGTGTGAGGTGAACTCACCGGTTATTGATGTTTATCAATTTTTTTAAAATTGACTCCTGCCAGGTCTCTTTGTCCTGTTGTCAATGTTGCTATCAGTTAGATGTCCCAGTTTAGACAGACAGTTTCCCCTGGAGTGCTCCGGCTCCTAAGACAAAGCAGGCACCTAGTGCATGGCCCTGAATCTTCATTGGACACACTCCGGTGCCAGCATTTCCTATGGACTTTTGTTGAAACCTCTTTGCTGAGTGCCTATGTGCTATAGATTGTTTTGGTGAGGTTCTTAGATCTCCGCATTTACTGTACTTTACTTTATCTAAGCATGTAACTAACCCTGCTGATTTGGATCACTCTCTTCCCCCAAACAATTTTTAGGTATTCTGATATGTCAGTGGATACTTGCAAAGCCAATTTGGATCTGCAATTATGTCTCTGAATTCATTCTTTTCTCAACTTACTGGCTGAGATTTCCAACAAGATTAATTAACAACAATCTTGGTGGCATTTTTCTGTTTTGTAAACAATTAGGCATGGAAACCTTAACTGAATTTCCCAGCTCATTTTTCACAGGCAACTAAATAGCACATCAGTCTCTATTCATGGCTCTTCTGAGTTAAGTATTTCAATCAACCTCTTAATGTGAATGAAAACAAAGGTTATCGATTCAAATGAAATTAATCTTATTAATAGTTCCTAAACAATCCATAAATTAAAACACATTTATATAAACTATTTGGCAAATATGGTCCTATAAAAATATATTGGCATGGATCAAAATTGTATTGCAGATGACTTATGAAAGGAAGAAATGCTTAAATTCACAACAGATATTATTCGCAATGAATAATTCAATAAGTTTTTCTTACAACACACTTTTACCAGCTGGTTTTTGTATGAGAACTTCAAAGTATTTGGGTTTGAATTGATTAAGATTTCATGCAACGTGGAGCTGGGTGTTAGAAATTTTTCAGTTCTCCATGAGACATGACATTTGAGAAATACATTTTTTGTACTACTTCACTTAAAAATGTCATGAAAATGCTTCTTTGAAAATTAGGGCATTTTTATTGATCTTAGTTGTAGAAAGAAGAATTTAACATTGGCTTTTCTTTCAAGAATATCTTGTGTTGAATCACAGAATCGCTAATATTCCTTTACAACTGTATCACCATGGATCCTTGAAATCTATTGCTTTTGGTTTTGGAGGCATAGCTGGACATTTTAATGCCAATGAAAAATTTTCAAGTGAGGAAAATCCCAGATGAAAAATTCCTTCTTTCTCTTTCTTTCTTCCTTTTTATTTCTAATTTCTTTTCCCCCTTTACTAAAAATGTCTTACTAAGAAAGGAAATCTTTTTTTTTTCTTGGCATCAAAGTTGCACAAGCCAGGGCTACTCTGGAGCTAAATGCTAACAGCTGAGTTCCAAAGTGATGTATAAACAGAGTTCAAAGACGGAAATAAATTTACAAACGCATTGCTAGCATAGTTTGTTTTACCACTGCAGGATTCCATGTATTAATCTGGATGCTGGAGATCTTTGCTATAGCTATTGCCTATGTTTTAAAAATGATCTAAAATAGTGGTCATAATTTCTGAAGCCACTAATGGGGCTTTATGGAGACAGCACAGATTAGGATTGTAGGCCTGGAATTGCTTCTCACATCATCCTTTTATTAGTATTTCTATTGTATTCATTCCATCCTTGCAGGGGTTTGCAGCTTGTCTGACCAAAACAGCTGTTTCTTCTATGTATCTCAGTGATGCAATGTTGCAATGAGATATTATATGCCTGCTGTGGAGAAAGTATGCCTAGGTCTCATTTGCACTATCTAGCCACATTTAATACTATGCCAAATATAACTATCCCTTAATCTGGATAAGCATGGTTTGTTTTTATGTGAAAATTAAGGATGTAAGAGCTTATAATGACTGAGTCTGAAGCAGAGTTCTAATCTAGTTTGAAGTAGTAATCAAATGTTTAGATGTTTACACAGATTCACAAAAGTTCAGGGCTGGAAGGGACCTTGTGAGATCATTGTGTTCAGCCCCCCTGCTCTGGGCAGAAAGACTGCTGGGGTCAAATAACCCTAGCAAGGTGTGCGTCCAGTGCACCCAGACACCCTCAGGGCAAACATTCAATAGTGTGGCATTAACACCACAAATTGGGGAAAAAATAGCCCAGGACAGGGCTACAGTTTATTTAAAATTTGTCTGAATTGAATCTTTTAAATGGCAAAGTCATATGATGCGATGTACTTGAGAGACTCCCCATTTATTGTTTGCTTCTGATCAGACAATAAACACTTTAAGCCAGATTTGTGTATGGCATAAGTCAGTGTAGTCCTACTGACATTAGTAGAAAGGTCCACCTGAATCTAACACACACACTTTGGGCTGCTGTGGTTACAGAATACACGATGTCAGGGTCTAGCCACCTTCACATTTCCCTCCAGCCCAAATGACCAGCTACCTATTTACTCCTAAATCAACTGGGAGTGACCTTTGCAAGTCCAGGGCAAAGTTTGCTCTCACACCTCCAGAACTGTAACAAGACATCTTAACTGCTCTGCCATTATGAGCCTGACTAAAGTAGAGCAAGTCGCACCAGCCGAAGGTGCATCCCTATGGACATCTGTACACATGCAACAGGGTGGAGCAGGGAGCACTTTAATTACAGCAGTTCCAAGAGTCACTTTAATTAAAGTGCTTGCAGTGTCATGTATGGATTCAGCGTTCCATGATTCAAAATGGTGGCAGGTCGCTTGAACTAAAGTACTCAACAACCTTTAGGTCAAGTGCCCCCACCACCATTTTGAAGCGGGAGGACACTGAATAGATGTGACATGGAGGCTGCTGGAGCTCATTAATTAACTCAATTAATCAAATATGCTCCAATGCCTGCTAATTACCATAGGTCAGAGCACAAGTCCAGATTCCCTAGAAGTCTAACATTTTATTTATTTATTTATTTTAAAGTAATTCTACCTGCAGTATCTGCTGGAACCCAAAATGCAGAGAAATATGGAAGTGAACTAAAATTACAAGAGAATGTTAAAATGTTGAACCTGAAACCTGTAACTGTTTGAGTAGTGGGAGTCTTATTTTCACCTAATAGAAATGATATGTTGCCTGAGGAGAGCACGGATACAAGAAATATAGAAAATGGAATCAGTTTGCCTAGAGTCCTGGTATAGGACTGGTCTTGTTTATCTACTGTGGAGCTACACATTTCCTGTTGATACTGTAGAGACTTTTGATCATGCTGTAACTTCCTAAAGATACTAGATCTTTCACTATTAAGAGGCAATACCTTTGTTCCCCACCCTTTTAAGCTCAAGGGTTCCTGTAGCCAGTATGTTTTTTAAGTACACACACAAAAAAATAGGGCTGGATTTTTTCAGGCCCTGCACAGTATGTTTAGATTCCCTCTATACACAAGATCACAGAGGCTACTCGTACAGAGAGGAAAGAAAAAGGAAGAACTTTTCAGAAGCATAGGTCATTCCCTCCATACCGGGGGCAAGAGGCATTGCAACTTCCCTGCCATCACATAGTGCTGCTGCCTTTCTATAGCATGTGAGTTTCTCCAGTGCAAAACCCAACTGCTCAGTATGTACATATGTTTGAGGCTGAGTTTTGAGAATCAGCACCTCATTGCATTTAATGTATTGATTAATAAGATGTTGTTAATGTTTAAAGGAAACATTACTCAGATTTAAAAGAGAATATGGTATATACTCATTGCAATAAAGCTACCATTAAACAACACATTCTGAAGTAAAATGTTTAGGGCTATATAAGGGATTGATAGCTACATCTTAGTCATCTAGCTGAGACGTAACTGCACTGCAATCACTGGAGCCATTCCTGATATATCTTGTAGTTGGATCAGATTTTGGCCTTATTTTTTTAGAACTTCCATGGAGACTTACACAATTCTGCTATGTGCATGAATTTGGCAGTCTAGATCATCTTAGTAAAATGTTGAAAAACTGACAAATAACAGAAGTATGCCTGTGTTTTGGAATATACAGGAATTTGTGACCAGCCCAGAGGAAAAATTTGGATTCAACACAGGGAAGACTGAAACTGTACATACCACTGGTCCTGATTTAGACACACATCCTAATTCTAAGGTATAGATCATGCACACATCATGTTTATCCTTTCTAGCAATGCCACATAGTCATATTTAAATGGGGCTAAAAGGAGGATTACATTTCTTTTTCTAGGCTTATGCTGTCAAATTTCAGTTCAGCTGCAAATGAGTAACCTTGCATATTTCATCCAACTTCTCTAACACCACCACTAACTCACTCCAGAGTTTCTTTTCCCTTATAAGAAGTTATATGTCACAACAATTGTTAAATTAGCACTATACCATAATAACTATAGATTTTATGATAAGGAAAGAAGGGTTAATAGGATCTTTGCTAACTGCCAGAGCTGCCTACTATGTGGGACAAGATAAGAGAGGTCTTCAGCATCAGCAGGGCCTTACTGATGCACCATTAAGGTAGGGATGAAAAGGGAAAAATAGGAGGATGCTAGGGAAGATAAGTATGACAATGGTTGGAGCAGCAAGGAAACATGGTGGTAACCTGAGAACCAGTCAACCTGAAAAGAGAGAGATCAGCAAAGCAGCTTTGGGGCCCAAGGTTGAACAGACTGAAAAGGGAATGGCTGAGTAACTTTGGGGTTCTTAGGACTCTGCAGGCTGGATTTGGGACATCTTAATGTTTTAGAGGAGACAGAGAAACCTCTAGCTGGATAGCCGTTGCCCTAGCAAATTCCTTTATAGAAAATGAGATTTCTGTTTTGCTGGTACTACAAAGATATGCAAATAACTCTGACTTTTAACATTCACTAATAAAGTTTTAAATCTTCATTAATGATTTGGATCATGAGATTGAATGCATGCTTAGTAAATTTGTGGATGACACCAAATTGCAGATACTCCAGAGGGTAGGACTAGAATCCAGAATGACTTGGATGGACTAGAGAAATGGTTCACAATCAGTCAGATAAGATCCAACAAGGACAAGTGCAAAGTCCTGCACTTGGGAGGGAATAATTGCATGTAGAAATATAAATTGGGGAATGACTGGCTAGGCTGCAGTACCACAGAGAAGGAGCTCAGAGAAGGGGTTACAGGTCCAGAACATGAATATCAGCCAACAGTGTAGTCTCGTTGCAAAAACACCAACAGCAGATTGGGTTGTATTAACAGGAGTGTTACTTGCAAATTGAGGGTAGTGATTCTTCTGCTATATTCAGCACCAGTGACGCCCCATGTGGAGTACTGTGTCCAGTTTTGGGCCCCACAGGTATTTATAGATGCAATCAGGGTGCTTTAATTCAAGTGCTCTAATTAAAGCGCACAGAACTTTAATTAGAGTTCATCAAAGAAGCTTTAGTTAAAGCACCACCGTTGCCATTTTTCAGCATGGGGATACTGATACATGTGATGCTGGAGTTTGCTGCAGCATGGTAATTACCAATCAAGTAATGGTAAATGATTAATCAAATCTGTTCTGATGTACTGAAATTACAGCATGTCAAAGTAGTCTCGCTGCATGTGTATAGGTGCCCCACATTTCAAGAAGGATGTGAATGGTTTGGAAAGAGTACAGTGCAGAGCAACAAAAATGATGAGCAGACTGGGGGTCAAGACTGATGAGGAAAGACTGAAAGCCCTAGTGTTATTTAGTCTGGAGTAGAGACGCCTGAGGTGGGTATTTGATAGCAGTGTTCAAATACAGAGAATAACTATAGGGGATAGGACTAGTAGCAATGGCCTCAAGCTTCAGTAGGAGACATTTAGGTTGGAGATTAGGAAGAACTTTCTGACAATTAAGATGGTCGAGCCCTGGAACAGTCTACCTAGAAAAATCATGGAATCTCCATCCTTGGAAGTTTTCAAGAGCAGGTTAGACAGACACTTGACTGGAATGGTTTAGTCAGGTATGATCCTGCCTTGAGCAGGGGGCTGGACTAGATGACTTTGTGAGATGCCTTCTAGACCTGCTTTCCTTTGATCCAATTGTAGAAAAGTCTTGTATTAAAAAATGTCCCTTTCCTTTTTTTTTTTCCTTTCCTTCTTTCTCATCAAATAAATTCAGGATCGATATGCTCAATTGTTAACTAGTGGCAGGTTAACATTCTAAAACTAAAAGTGGGCCATAAATTCCATTAGCAATGAGAGATTGGCAGCTTTCCAGCCATGATTTTAAACTTAGAATGGCAGGAGATATTTGGAGTTTACAATAACACAGCGTCTAGAAAAAAACACTATAAAAAAACACTAGGAATTTTTTTTTAGGCCACTGTCAGATGTGGGCAGTTGATACGCATAGCTGCACTGGTACCAGGTTAAAGCAACTGGCTTTGCCGGCAAAAGATAGGTGAAAGTCACAACAACATTTCACAAACTCTCTAAACCATTCCTAAAACAATGTCTTTTTCTATGCAGTATGAAGTGTACAGAACACATAATGAGGTCCTGTTAGGATCGTGTTTTGCTCTGATCCAGCATCCATAATAGAAAGTCTCCTATTGATTTCAAAGGGAGAGGATGAAAAAAGCTCCTATCAGCATTCAGTTGGTCCCATCTTTATAATTCCCTAGTACTCTGCCACTAGTAAATAATGTTGTCATCCCAAACTCATGCTGACACAAAATGTTTGCATCATAATGTCAAGTGTTTTTCTTCTCAATATATGAACTAGTACAGAATATCTAATAAAGATTTTTTTTCAGTGAAAAACATTCTTTATTAGATATTCTATACTAGTTCATGGCCAGGAGGATGAATTCTATTGAATAGCATTGAATTCCTGTACAAAGGCATTCCTTCCTTTAAGTGAGGTAGAACTTTAATACTCCAGAAGAGAGAGAGAGAGAGAGAGACTTATTTGTGGCACCTATCCATGGGATTATCAGGTGAGGAGAAACAAGGAGTTTTGATGTCACATTACCCTCTGGTTATACTAATGTAAATCAGAGTGTTTCCATGGAGATTCAAGGAGTCTCACCAGTGTAATGCACTTAGAATTGAGAGAAGAATCAAGCTCTGCTGTCAGAAACTTAATTTCAGTTATGCATCCATTGACCAGAGGCATAACAAGTAGTTTTCTGTGCCCTGTGGGCAGCAGTGATGGCCACCAATCTTGTGCCCTCTTGAACACAGTACCCAATGCTAGTGTCCCATTTGCCCACACTTGGTTACACAACTGCCACTGATCTGTGATTTGGACCAAATTATCTTTATTTAGGGAAGTGGATCAGCAATCTCTTCTGAATTGGTAGTCACTGAAATTAAACTACTTGGTGGTTGTACTGAGAGTGAACTACTCAAAGCTTACCTTACCACTTCAGCATGGGGATGTCAAGACTCAGAGTTGCTCTCATATCTGAGTCTCCCCTGATGCACTGTCCATCAGACCCCCAAATATCCCTTTTTAAATTAAATGGGTTGCTTTGTAGTCAAGTGGAAATGTGTAGCATTTAAAAGGGAGCTAAGTTTTAATTAGTACCGCAGCTGAAAGGGACTTGGGGGTCTTTGACTGACCACAAGATGAACATGAGCCCCTAGTGTGATACCATGGCCAGCAGAGCAAACCAAACTCTGGCATGCATCTACCAATGCATCTTGAGCAAAACCAGGGATGTCATCCTCCCGCTTTACTCAGCCTTAGTGAAACCACAGCTGGAATACTGCATCCAGTTTTGGGCCCCCCAGTTCAGGAGGGATGTGGATAAGCTCGAGAGAGTCCATAGGGGAGCTACCTATACACCTGTATGATCAAAGACCAAGAGAGCAAGCCTTACAAGGAGAGGTTGATGGACATGGGACTCTTCAGCCTAGCAAAGAGAAATCTCAGGGGGGACTTGGTGGCTGCCTGTAAGTATATGGGGGGGGGGGGGCATCAGGATCTGGGAGAGCAGATGTTCATCAGGGCTCCCCAAGGGATAACTAAGTCTAATGGCCACAAACTTCTAGAAGGTCAATTCAGACTTAATATAAGGAAAAGCTTCTTGTCAGTCCGAGTGTCCAAGGTCTAGAACAGACTCACCCCAGAGGTGGTGCAAGCACCTACTCTGGACTCATTCAAAAGACATTTGGATATTTATCTTGCTGGGATCATCTGATCCTTGCAGACTTCCTGCCTCTGGATCTAAAACTGGCTTGTACTTCTGACCTGCAGACTTCAGTGTCATGTCTCCTTTTAGATTCATCTAACTCCCATGGTCCTCATCCATGTGGGAACAAATTATATGGCCAGGAGTAGTCTGGGCTGGATCATGAGTGACTACAAGGCTCTGGGGGCCAGGCTTAGGAGATTAGGGCTGCAGATGGTCTTCTCATTGATCCTCCTGGTCAGTGGTCATGGTCAGCATCAAGACAGCTGTATTGGGGAAGTCAACTTGCAGCTCCAGAGTTGGTGCCATCGTGCAGGTTTTGGCTTCTTCAGCCATGATCTACACTTCCAGGAAAAAGGTATGCTGGGACATGATGGTCTCCATCTCTCTTTGAAAGGTAAGAATCTGTTCTCTTACAGGTTGGCTGATTTCCTATGCAGGGCTTTAAACTAGGGTTGATGGGGGACAGGGATGCAGAAGACAGAGAGAACCTAAGAACAATGAACCATGTGCTAGCACTGGAAAGGTCCACATAAGTACTAGGAGCTCAATAGACATCAGGACAAGGGGGTACCAAGGGCACCATTCAGGAGGCTTAAGTGTTTCTATACAGTTGTTAGGAGCATGGGGAACAAGAAGGAGGAGCTCACACTCCTTCTTGAAAACAAAGACGTTGACCTGATTGGACTAACTGAAACCTGGTGGGACCCTGCCCACAATTGGGCAGTAGTTATTGAGGTCTATAGACTGTATAGATGTGATAGAGTGGGGAAAAGTGTGGGAAGGAGGGGGGGCATCACTTTCTCTGTTAAGGAGCAATACATGTCTTTAGTCATTGAGATGGCATCAGAAGAGGGACATATTGAGGTACTGTGGGTCAGAATATAAGGGGGCCAGAATGGAAGGAACTTAGTAGTGGAAGTCTATTACAGACCACCACACCAGGAGGATGATCTAGACCTGGAATTCTCAAGGCATCTCTCAGAGGCAGTACGCTCAAGGGACATGGGTGACTTACCTACCCTGACATCTGCTGGAAGGAGCAGTCAACTAGATCCAACCATTCATGTAGGTCCTTAACCTGCATACAGGACCTTCACCTAACACAGGAAATATATGGTCCCACTAGGGGAAATGCCTTACTGGATTTGGTGTTTGCTCAAGGGGATGACCTGGTTGGGGATCTGCAGGTACAAGGTAATCTAGGAGATAGTGACCACCAATTGTTAGAATTCACTATCCGTCGAGAGGTGGGAAAGATAACCAGTAGAGAAGAAGAGCTAGACTTCAGAAAAAATAACTTTAATTTGCTCAGGAGGTTAGTAAGTGAGGCACTGAGGGACAAGAGCCTTGGTGAAATGGGAGTACAGGAAGGGTGGTTGTTCCTCAAAGGAACGATCCTTCGGGCATAGAAGAGGACAATTCCATTACACATAAAGGGGGGCAAAGGGGCCAAGAAACCCTTTTGGATGAACAGGGAAATCCAGGAAAGCCTAGGGATGAAAAAAGAAGCATGCAGACTATGGAAGCAGGAGGTAGCCACCAAGGAGGATTATACCAACTTGGTTCACACTTGCAGGAAGTCGGTTAGAAAGGCCAAAGCATCAGGAACTCAGGCTGGCAACAAAAATTAAAGACAACAAAAAGTCCTTTTTCAGGTATATAGGTAGCAAAAAGAAGGTGCATAGTAATATAGGACCCCTACAGGACAGGCTAGGGCAATTAATGATGTATAGAAGGGACAAAACTGAGATCTTCAATGAGTTTTTTTGCATCAGTATTCCTGAACACGGATAATGACGTGTCTCCAAATTGGACTATAGACAAGAACAGGTGAGACACCAGCCTACCAATGGTTTGTGCTGACCTATTGAAGGGACACTTGGAGGGGCTTGACATGTTCATGTCAGCAGGCCCAAATGATCTTCATCCAAGGGTGCTGAAAGAATTGTCCAGTGTCATAGCAGAACCACTGGCAGGACTGTTTGAGCACTGATGGCACTCAGGACATGTTTCAGAGGACTAGAAAAGGGCCAATGTGGTCCCTATTTTCAAAAAGGGGAGGAAGGAGGATCTGGGTAACTATAGACTGGTTAGTCTCACCTCTATCCTTGGGAAAAAAATATTTTTCAAAGGAAAACCTTTGAAAAAAATTATTAAGGATTATATTTGTAGGAGTCCAGCAGGAAAAATAATGCTGAAGGGCAACTACAATGGATTCATAGCAGGTAGATCCTGCCTGAGAAACCTTGTTTCTTTTTATGACCAGGCCACAAACTGCTTAGATGCAGGAGTTGAGGTGGATTTCATATACTTGGATTTAAAAAAAGCTTTAAAAAAAGTGTCACATCCCATTCTCATAAAAAAATTAAGTGGCTGTGACTTAAATCATTTCATTGTCAGGTGAGGGGCAAATTAGTTAATGGGATGTACCCAGGGAGTGATGGTGGATAGGTCGGTATCAACCTGGAAAGATGTGGGCAGTGGGGTCCCCCAAGGCTCCTTGGACCAGTGCTGTTCAATATCTTCATCAGTGACTTGGACGAGGGCGTGGAGAGCACACTGTCCAAATTAGCGGATGACACCAAATTACAGGGCAAAATAAACACACTGGAGAGCAGGGAATGGATTCAGGCAGATTTGGATAGGCTGCAGAAGTGGGCAGAACAAAATTAGGTGTAGTTTAACAAAGATAAGTGCAAAGTACTGCACCTAGGGAGAAATAATCACCAACACACTTACAGATTGGGAGATAATCTTCTAAGCAGCACAGCAGCAGAGAGGGATCTTGGAGTCATAAATGACTCAAAGATGAACATGAGTCGACAATGTGATGAAGTGATCAATAGAGCTAACCACACTCTATTATGCATTAATAGGTGCATCACAAACAAGTCTAAGAAGGTGATACTTCCCCTCTATGCAGCATTGGTGAGGCCACAGCTGCAATACTGCATTCAGTTTTGGGTGCCACACTTCAAGAGGGATGTGGA
This sequence comes from Alligator sinensis, assembly GCF_000455745.1. Lineage (NCBI taxonomy): Eukaryota > Metazoa > Chordata > Crocodylia > Alligatoridae > Alligator > Alligator sinensis. The sequence goes on along the minus strand of NW_005842350.1, from coordinate 1,458,392 downwards.
TAACCTTGAGAGGGTCCAGAGGAGGGCCACTCATATGGCTAGGGGCCTGCAGGAAAGGTCCTACAAGGAGAGATTGAGAGACCTGGATCTCTTCAGTTTCTGTAAGAGAAGGCTGAGAGGGGATCTAGTAGCTGTCTATAAATTCATCAGAGGGAGCACCAAGGAATAGGAGATGCTTTGTTTTCCAGGGCGCCCCTTGGAGTAACTAGAAACAATGGCCACAAACTGACAGAGAGCAGATTTAGACTATATGTCAGGAAGACCTTCTTCACAGTAAGGGTTACCAGAGTCTGGAATGGGCTTCCAAGGGAGGTGGCACTCTCCCCTACCTTGGAGGTCTTTAAAAGAAGACTGGACAAACACCTGGCTGGGGTCATCTGATCCCAGCACTCTTGTCTGCTCAGGGCAGGGGGTCAGACTCAATGATCTATTGAGGTCCCTTCTGACCCCAAAAATCTATAAAATCTATGAAACTTCCCTTGACTTTATTGGGAACAATAGAAGCCTTTCTGAGCATGGGATAACTTACAATTATTTTTATTTACAATAAACCGTTGTTGTAATCTTCCCACACCCCTGCCCTTCTGCCTCTTTTGTTTTGTTTTGTTTTGTTTTGTTTTGTTTTGTTGGAAAACAAAAAATAAAACTGGTTGAAACTTAATTCACAGAGATATTTTATATACCAAAATAAATAAATAAATAAAAGAAAAATGAGCCTGCTTCATTCCCTCAACATTTGCACAACTGGCTCTGGCTCATAGCTCATAGCACAGATTTTTAGGGGCTGCTTGTGGGTAGGAATAAACCAAATGCTGGGTAAAGAGCAGCTATGGCAGCGACTTGTCCCTTTGTTGGGAAATAATGGTCAATCAGCAAGGGAACACTGAGTTTGATTCTCCTACAAAGTGCGATCCTTGCAAAAACACTTTACCAGAGTTCTAATTATAAAACAAATGCTTAAATAGTGGTATATAGGGCTTCATCTTCCCCTTGTACTTATCCAAAAATAAAAGGTCAGGGAAATGGTGCTTTTTCATAAGTGGAATGTTTATTGAACTAAGAGAAGCAAGTTGTCAAATAGAATGCGAAACAAATGTGAAAAGCCCTGTGTTTAGAAATTTTCTGCCACACAGAGTTTAACAAGCATAGGCTGCTTTGCATAAAGAGAAACACACTTTTAAAAGAGTTTAACATTAACTGGATGCAATGAAATAAAAAAAGGGAACATTAGGGACATCTGTCAAAGTTGCCTACTTAAGCAGTTTCAGTTTTAATTTCTGTGGCTGTTTTGCAATCCCTTGATTGTCAAAACTGGCTGACACAACAAATGAGATGTGTCACTGCCAATGCTGGATATTGCTTTTTATTGTAAATTGGACAAAGGTCTGTGTTGATAATTTGATGTCATTTGTCACCTGGTGAGGAATGTTATAATACCAATAGGGTCAATTCATATGTAGGAGTATGCTATGGAGCATCTCGCCTGAGTTTCCATTAGGCAGGGCCTATTAGCTAACATATAGATGTCATGCCCTACCTGACGGGATGAGAGGGAGAGCTACAAGGTTGGCCAGTGTGCCCATTTAACAAAGACGGAATTGTCTTAAGTATTCAGAATTATGAACTCGGCCTTCAACATCATGAGGTTGGCTTAAAAGCATGCAATTAAATAAATAATGATAAATATAGCATTCTTTTTATTTGCTTCTGGTTATGACTCTATTTCCTATTTTAGCCCTGTCTCTGAAACCATAGGGCTAAAAACTTGAGAGAGAAAGAAATTGGGTTTTTTCATGAAACTGAAGGGCACAACTTTAGCCTTTCAGGGGGAAAAAAGAAAAAAACACACAAAAACTAAAGATTATGAGTTTTGCAATAGAAAATGTGAAAGGTGGTACACTGAAGAGGGAGAAATTAAATTGGATAGACGGGGCTAGGACAATTACAGAAGAAACTCTTAAGGAAAGTTGAACCCATCCATCAGCATTTCTAAGCCCAAACTATAAGTTCCTAGAACAGCGCTAAGAAAGAATGAAGAGTTGGACTGAGCGAGGAGGGGGGAGAAATGAGCTTCAATCCATAAATTCTACACTTGTTAAGATTTAAATTCATAAGTGAGTGAAGTCATAGGTATCAATTAATCAGTTTTTGAAGTAATATTCAGATGCAATAGCATACAGACTTCCTGTATCTAAAAGGAAATAGCTGGTCAGTTTATGATACATATATTTGTGGGTCTTCCTTAAAGGGCCTGTTTCTCACTTATACCAAAACCATTTCAAACTGCTGTGTAAAGCATCTCTGGAGTGAAAAGGAGCCTGAGGTCATGGGGTACGTAAGAATTTTAAGTCTCGGTACCGTTTGGATTGCAATGCAATTGTAACTCAGATTCAGTTAGCACAGTGCCATACCAACAAAGTTTGGTGCCCAGGGCAAAGCCACAGTGGCAGCCTGCCCTCGCCCCATGCACAGATCCGGGGGGCACATGCTCCTGCCATGATTGTCTGGGAATGCACGCAGTTGTGAAAGCCACTCGTGGCTCCATCCCATGCCCTGCCCTGGCTGGGCAGTGCCTGTTGGTGCCCCTACGCTTCGGGACCCGGGGCAGTTGCCCCGCTCACGCCCCCTTGCTATGGCACTGAGTTAGCAGACACAACATTTTGTTTGTACATTAGAAATATGGGTCCTAACTTGTGCATTGGAAGATACACTATAAAACATAGATAACAATCACTGGGTTTCAAATAGTTTGATTTGACTCTGTTGATATATCTTTAACTTTCTGTCCTGGTCCCACAAAAACACTCAAGAGTAACTAGGAAAGTATATGGCAGTGTTGAAGTGAGGTTGTACCTGTGATGGTCCAAGAGATATGCGAGAAGCAAGGAATTTTTAATTTTTTGTTAGTGATATCTTTCATTGGACCAACTTCATAGTTGGGATAGACTTAGACAAGCTTTCAAATGCAGTGCATTCTTCTTCCGGTTTTTTCTAAGTCTGTCCCAAATGTGCAGTTGGTCCTACAAAAAATATCACCCACAAAAACCCTTGCCCGTCCCATAGGCAAGTATATGTTATCATCCAGAAAACAGGATATCTTTCTACTTACGTTCTAAATCACAATCTCAGAACATTCTGACTTGAAAATATAAGGTCACTTTAGTTGTCTGGAAGAAAGTAAATTAATTTCAAATGAAGGAAAAATACCTTAATTTCCAAGTAAATGCACTTTTTTTTTCTTACAGTACATAATAATTTTCCCCTGGATATTTGGAGAAATCTGGTGCATGCAAAGTATAGTTTGCTAAAATTGTACTTGCTTTGTGTAGTTAATTATTATCCTTAATCAAAGTTTATTTTCCTGCCAGGAGAGAACTTGCATTAGTCCTGTGTGTACTCCTAGTCCTCTCAAGCAACTCAGCATTATGGGCAGTTCCATGCAGGGGCAGCTGTGGTTTATTCAAAGGATCATGTAAGAAATGAAACTTTGGAGAAATATTTGCTTCCATTTTCCACACACTTCTAAATAAAGGATTTTTTTTCTCCCACATGATCAGGTGCTGTCCTAACCAGCTCTGGTCTGTTCTGCATATACTGGCAGCACAGCAAGAATATCAGCGCCTCAGCAGCAAAAGTCATATCCGGAGCTAGAGGGCTGAACTTTGGGTAGACAACCCTGAGGAAAATGACTAATGTGTCAGAGAAGAGGTTAGCTGGTGTTTTCAACAGTCTTCTGCTTTCTCTGTCTTCACTTCCCCCTGGACCACTGCACATAAACCAGATGGTCAAAGACACTTTCAGTGTGTGTGGTGGGGAGGGAAATCCCTCTCTGATTCTTACAGTAAGAAAACAGTTTAAACAGCAAAACCAACCCACAGAGACATGTCATGTGGCACTGTAAGTACCAGCACAGTCTTGTGTTCAGCAAGGGTTCTTTCTTTCCTCCCTAAGATATTATTATTAATCCTGATTGTGCATTGCAGTCCAAATTTAGTAACATATTTAAAGGGGTACCTGACTTGAAGGACAAGAGC
>NW_005842350.1:1425633-1454327 GCF_000455745.1 Alligator sinensis | reverse complement strand
GCGGTTCTTTTGGAGTTAGTGAACTCACACATTTAGAGAGGTAATTAACCAGATTAGTCTGAAGTTAGGTAGAAGGTAGGGCAGCATGGCATCATAAGGCACTTTTACATGTGCTCTAATGCATCTCATGTATACTGTGCCTGCCCTGGGCACTAGATTTGGACCACCAGCTGGATCTAGCCCTAGGGTTGCCAACTCTGACTGAAGCTATTCTGGGAGATTTTTTTTTCAACATGATGTAATGTCATTAATTGTACTATTCAACCCATTCACAATATCAATCTTCCAGATTGCTTTCAATAGTCACTGGGAGATTGATGCCAATTCTGGTTGACACCTGGCCAATCCAGGAAGGTTGGCAACCCTATTTGGCCCATGGATGGACCAGGCAACATTTATCCGGCCTGCAGGGTTGGGTCCAGCCTTATGTCTCGCTAGTGCTGCCCTGCCATCTGTCTAACATAAAGTTAGGCCTATGCTTAAATGTCTCTGAGGGGGACCCATTAGTTGAACAGATTAATTTAGTCTATATGGGCAAGCTATACACGTTTCAGGGTGGGCGAGCATTTTATTTAGAGCAGCTCTTAAGACCTGCTCTAAGTAAAATGCCTGCAGCATCTCATGTATTCAGCACCCACACATTTCAAAATGGCAGTGGGGGTACTTTAATTAAAGCTCATCAAACAAGATTTAGTGAAAGTGCCTCTGTCTCCATCTTGAAACACGTGACACAATACATGAGATGCTGAAGGCACTTTAATTAGAGTGCATCCCAAGAGCTGTTCTAGTTAAAATTTCTTCCCTTCCCTCCCCCCATTCCAAACCATGTGTATAGGCGCCCATATAGACAAAATTAATCTGCTCAACTAATGGGCCCCCCCTCAGAGACATTTAAGTGTAGGCCTAACTTTATGTGAGGCAGAAGGCAGGGCAGGACTAATAAGGTGGAAGGCAGGACCTAACCCTGCAGGCTGGATGGCTGTTGCCTTTTCTATCCATGGTCCAGATCCATCTGATGGTCCAAATCTGGTGCCCAGGGCAGGCGCAGCAGGACCCAATCTGGACACAGGGAAGCGAGGGGCAGTTGACCCTCAATTTAGCTGCAGGGGGAAGAGGATGTGGCCCATCCCTGATCTAGCCACCTGGGCGAACAGAGGTGCAGCCCATCCCTAATTCATCTATGCAGGGGAAAGGGGACATGGCCTGACTCCAACACACCATTCCAGACTTGGGAATTTGGTGAGGGAGAAGGTGGTGGTATGAATGGCCACTGCTCCCCTAATGCCAAATTTCCTAAGCTGTGGGGATGCCAGCAGGATGCTATAGCTCTGCAGGCCACCTTCAGCTTGCAGACAGAGATTGAGCACCCTATGTCCATAAATTGCCATACTGCTCTGCCTTCTCCCTCAAATGTTTAAAGTTAGGCCTGTGCTTAAATGTCTTGCTGAGGGTTGCATACTGGGCATGTTAGTTTAGAGGTTAATGTACATCTATAGTTGCACAAATGATATGGACACCAAATCCTGGAAAATGATGGCAACGTAGCTGATATAGAGCAGCTCTGAACACACGCCCTAGCATTGCTCTTAGAAACTCTGGGTGGAAACAGATGTTGCCTTTGGGCCACCATAAAACATTTTATGGTGGTACAAAGGCCAAATGCTCCATACCCTTATTATGTGACAAAAACCTCAAATTTGTGACCATGATCTAGGTGGCATCAATTTGTGCCATTTTATTTGTGGCAGATGTCTTTTAGGTTTATAGCAGGAGAGCAGGGTCAGCCTGGAGCCTCCCACACTCTCCAGCTGCCCGGGGCAGGCACTCCTAGGGCTTCAGGGGCCCAATCCTGTGCACTCCAGGAATTCCCATTCTCAGGGTGCCCCCATTTGGGATTCCCCAGGTCCTTATCAATACTTTAGTGAGCTCTGGGGCTGGGGCCACCTATCACCTAATTGTTGGCTCCAGCCCCATGACTGCACTGAACTCCCTGTGTTGTGGTCCCAGGGTTGAGACCACCAACCAGATGCTTGGGAGGCATAGCCTCAGGACTGCACCAGAATATCCAACTCACCTCAGCGTACTTCCAGGGCTGATGGTCTCAACCCTGTGAGAGCTGGCTTTTCCTGCTTATAGAGATGTATCCCAGAGATTCCCTGGGGTGGGTGCTTCCACAGCTTGAGGGGCCTGCTGCTGCATGGGACTTCGCAAGGCATGCAAGACTGGGCCCCTCCAACTCTGAGAGAACATATTGGCCATTGTCCTGCAAGATCAATGGGCAGGACAACAGGTGACATGCATTACACTCAGTGAACTGGATCAGCTGTGCCAGTATACAACACAGCACAGCTGATCCGCTTTATATTGAGATGTCTATTTCTAGCCTCTATCTCAAGAGTCTTTACTGGCAAATGTTCAGCACATCTCTCAGACATACATCACTTCACTCTTTGGATTTGATGTGTGAAGAATGGGAGAAAATTCAGAGCAGGAGTACTTCACAGTAGTGCTCTTGGGTATGGCAGAGAGGCAGTGTAGATATCTCCATAGTGTCTGCTTGTTTTACCCATTTTCATGTTTTTTAATCAAGCAAGAAATAAAGCCATGGAATGTCACCTTGAATTACACAGCCTGATCGATCTCTAAATGTACTGATGTAATATCATTCACATTTTGAGGCCTAAATACTCCATTCATCCTCCAGAAGTGGTGGTTTTCATGAAGAAAATGTGCAAAGGAACAGTTCCTATGTTTTGCTTTTCTTAGACCACATTTTCTTTTCTACTTATCAAACCTCCATTTTAGTAAGGAACTGCTATCAAGTAGCCAGAATGCACTTGTCTGAGCTGTAGTTATATGGCACATGATGTTTTCAAAGTCCATTGCAGTTTGTATGTGCTTTCATAGCACCCCATTCAAAGGTTTCACAGTCCAAATAAATATAGTTTTGCATATACCTTCATTCTACAGCAAACACTGCAAAAGAAAGAAGGGTTTGGGGGTTTTTTTCTTTACAGTTATACTGCAGTTTAACTGCACGTATTTGTCACATTCCCAGAGGTTTAGTTGCACATTTCTATGAAGCGAGAGAGAAGTTGCTATTTATAAGGGCATGAAAGCCATGTGACTTGCAGCAAGAGTCCTAATGGGCAACATGAATACAACGCATGTTGACTTATTTGCATTAAGTGACATATAAATGTCAACTCAGTCATGGGAGCAATAAAAACTCCAGGGCTTTCTGAAAACTCTAGGCCCTGAAAAAAGCATTCAATTAGATCCTCATCAGCAATGCCAGAGGTTTAATATTTGTCTTTTTTTCCCCATTACTCTCTTCATGGATGAGGTTAGGATTTTCATCATTTAAGGCAATGGATCTTAACCTTTCTTGACTCAAGGCATCCCTCGCTGGACTTGAGACATGTCTCATTGGACTCGAGGCACCTCCATGCCTTTTATGAATTGAGTGGCATCCAATCTGAAACACACACACACACACACACACACACACACACACACACACAGAGTTTACCTCCTTGCAGAGTATCCTGGCAGTGGGGCATGGGGGATCATCCAGGCAGCGGCAAGTCTGAGCCTGTGCTTATCTGCTTAGTTTATCTCCTTATCTACTAATACCACACTTATCTCACAAATCAGACATCCTCCAAAAGATCAGGATTCACCTCATATCTGGCCCCAACCCCCTGGTTGAGAATCAGTTCATTAGGGAATATATCCAGACTAGTGAGGCTCAGGTAGCTCTATAAAATTCTATCATCCAAAAATTGTTTGTCACTCACAGCAGGTAGGATGGATGCAAGAGCAGTAATTACCTCACTATCATGTCATCCTATCCCTAATAGGATGGGCACCAGGAGCTTTACCCCCACTTTTGCACGACCTGTGACTGTAGGTTAAATCAGCCCTTACTAGTTCTGAGCAAGGAAATGAAGCAGAGAAAGTGGCAGAGAGAGACTAAGACTATTAAGAGGAGAAGCAGGATTAAGAAGAGTGCCTTACTTAAGAGTCAGTTTAATTCATTCTTCACTAAGTGCCCAGTATGGGTAGCAGTTTAATAAAATCAATTACTATTGGCATAAGTGTTCTTATACAAAGAAATTTGTCATCTAAACACAACAACAAACCCCTTTCAGTTTGATGGCAGGTAACGACAAGTGGCTGAAACAGGGTGTTGGAAAAGTTAAATATGATAACAAAATCTGCTGGCAGACAGGCGTTATGGTTTCTAATAATTTCTTTCACAGTCCAAGACTTGGAATTCAATCTTATTGCTTGCATCTGACAAAGCAGGGTATTTCCTACAAAAGCCCATGCCTCTCTGAACCAATTAGTTTTTAAGGTACAATCCTGTCCTACCTTCAATCTCTTGATACCTTGCTTCTTTTTCAGGCATTTTCCTCTAGAAAATTTATTCCACATCTTAAAACAGTGTTCTTCAGAGAGCATAGCTCCTTGCTTTTGCAGATGCCTAAGCAAGGCCTTAACAAACATTATGTTACTATAGTGAAGTTATTAAAACATCCCCTGCTTCTTTACTATTAAAATAATCAAATCTTTGCCAGTTACACTACTCAATGCTGCTGCTTAAATTAAATCAGCATCACATCCTGAGATGTCTTTTAATTTTATTTAGACACTGAATCCAGTGACATGTTTACAAGGTTGATTTTTAATCAAATCAAGGAAATGCTGGATTTTAAGAAATCATTTTGACTGTGTTTATATTCCCTGCTTTAAAATATTCACTGAAATGAGCATAAAAGTAATATTATAGTACAAATATTCCTACTACATCTGGCAGGACATTGAATTTGTAAGACAGGCCCTGCCCTGGAAACCAAATTGACCATTGTACCATACCCATCGATTTTTAGAAAATTCAAAGCTAAGCAAATGCTATAGTACCCCTTCCCTGCTAACTTTCTAATAATTTGGAAAAAAAATTAATCAAAAACACACTGGACATTTCCTCTAAGACAACATTTTAATCATATCTATTTAATAGTATGTCAGATTCCAAAAAATGAAAAGCAGATGGTACATTTCATTGGTGTTCTTTTAAAATCAAATTAGCACAAATCCTTTCAGTATCTCAAGACCCAATTTCATTTTCCTAATACAAATTGTTATCAATACTCACAAAGATGACATTGGGTCATTTCTATTCATAAAGTTCTGATTAAACCACTCCTAACTAAAGGGATAGAATACTCCCTGCTAAGTGCAGCCAATATAATTAAATGTGCTACACATGCTTATAATGCAATTACTGATGTAAAGGATATAATATAAGAGAGAAGGCAATAATAGCTAGAAAAGCACCGTATTATTTGAAAATTAGGGAAATTCTAGGCCACAAACCACAGAGATACACCAGTGATAGCAGAGGTGGAAATTAAAAAAAAAAATCTTTGACATAAACAGAAGCCCAAGTTTTACGCAGTCCAAAGTGCTTTAACAATCCTATGTAGTTTAAGTGTGATTTAATAAAACAGGACATTCAAATAGGAGTCAGGAGATCATGATTATTATTTCAAGCTTGCAGCTGAAATGCTGAATGTCTTTTCCAAATCATCTCACCACTCTTGTTTCCCCTCCTACCTTTTGTCCATTTCAGCAATTTAGACAATAAGGACTGGATCCTATTCTAGCCATTAGGTGCCTAGATACACATATTCCATTCCATCTATTAGATGCACACATGCATTTAGGCACATAAGTGTGATTCTATTCTACCCCACTTCAATGAGTCATCAAGACTATTGGATTTTCAGGACTTAAACAGGGTAGAATATAACAGTACTTAGGAGCCTACGTCCACCTAGACATTTAATAGGTAGCACCTAAATATGACCTTACTCTACCCTGCTGAGGCCCCAGAAACAGTGCAAATGGTGAAAGAGTCCTTTTCCCACTTGCTGATTTTTATGACTCAGTGTTATGGTTAGGATGGTAAAATATTGTAAAAGTTGATTTGTTAACATTTTTAAGGATTTTAGCAGGGTGGACTAGGATCACCTGTAGGCATCTAAATCCATTTAGGTGTTTAATAGAATATAGCTCAAAGTTCTCTGAGGCCAGAACTGTCTCTTATCATGTGACTCCGGTGTCCAAAAGGGCCCTTGCATCACAATTTGTAGGCGTTACTTTAATGCCAATAAATAGTAACAGTGATAGTTCTCCAGTGCAAATTCACTTCCCCCTAAATTCTCAAGTCAGCTTAGATTTATAGTCCTGAACAACACTGGTTTGCTGCTATTAATGGCTGTAATTTATTTCTTACCATAGAACATTCTGCATCATCACAACCAAATTAGTCATCCTCATTTTATATCAACTGTATCAGTTTCTTCTATGTTTCACTTTGATTTTGTAACCCCCAAGTTTAGCTCACAACATTTTGATTAGTTAGCTTTCTTGAAGCAGGGAAAGAATTTTTTAAAGATCACTCTCCAGATGACTCACCCTATCCCATGACTTGCTGAACTCGTTGATGTTTGTGGTCTAACTCAGCATGTTCAATCCTTTGCTTAAAGCACTAAAAAAAACCATGAACTCGATCTTTTTAACATATGTCATTTAACACTTCAATATGGAGTTCATCTTTCTTGCAATCACTGTTTTAATTTGAACTATCTTCCTTACAATGTTCTACCCTAATCCCAGCTAAGAATATATTTTTAAACATTCCATTTGCAATTATGATCTGTTTTTCTTTATGATATTTTTGCATCCTTTTACCTGGAACTAGTGAATTCTCCCTCCCCCTCCCCCAGCCCCAGCCTCCTACGGTCTCTAATTCCATTTGAAGATGAACTTAAGATTTGAAAAATTGTTTGGGTACCCAAAGTAGTGCTGTATTAAAATACATGTATAAACATCAATGTTGCAAAGAAAAACAGTTTTAAAACTAAACTGAACAGTATTTATCTGCCAGGGCATGGCGACAGGGATCTGTATGTCCTTCCAACAGCCAATCCCCTCAAAAATAGCCAAAGCAATGAAACAGCTGAATTCCTTCCATTGTTTTGAGCATTTGCGATGGTTTTAACACTCACAGGTTAAACAGACAGCTCTACATTCAAGTCCTAGCAGACATGGTGAAGAAGGGCAGAACTGAGCCAGAATAACCACAGCTGGTTAAGAGCTTTGTTAGTGAAACAACTAAGGGCATTTGTAGATGAAACTTTAAAGTGGGTTTAAAGCTGATTAAATGCCTTTTGCACCACTTTAATGGCATTATTGTTTGCACATTCAGCAGAGTACTGCGCGTTAATTCCCGCCACTGTAGCACATTCGGCGGTGTAATGCACCTTAAATGACTTTGGGATGCAGCAAATGACTCTGGGGCACTGCAAAATAAAATACCTCTGAGGAGTTTTACTTTCCTACCCTACAGCCATGGAGGGAAGCACTGGGCTCCGTGCAGTTTGGGGGCTGCGCAGGCAGCCCATGCAGGCAGCCCGGCAGCAGCGCAGGAAGGCAGGCTCCACAGAAGGGGAAAAAAAAAAGCAGTGAGCCTGATCTTTTTTTTTTTTCTTTCCCCAGAGCCTGCCTGTTTGCCTGAACTCTGTGGATGCCTGATGCTTCCCTCCATGGCTGCAGTGCCCCCTGGGACTGCCCGAGCCAGGTTCCTGCAGGTGGGTGCCACCTGGGGGGAGGGCACTGCTGACATGGAGGGAAGCACCAGTCCCACCCCCACAGCTCAGGGACCACTCTGCCTGCCAGCAGCTCGCTCTTCCCTCACCAGCCGCTGGAGAGGCAGGTAAGGATCAGGCTCTGGCATGGTTGTACACAACATGGGGGTTTATTTCACCCTAAATTGAAGCAGTGTTTTTAAAGAACCATCTTTTCAATTTAGGGAGAATTAAACCCCCATGTCATGTACAACTGCCTGAACACACTACCTGAGGTTGCATCAGTGGAGTGGGTAGCTTTTGTTTTCCTCTGAAAGAAAGTGCTGAGGGTGTTTACTGAATAAGTACTTTTGTTGACTTGATACATGCCAGATCAACACTTGGGATCCCAATATTGCACTGTTAGACAGGAGGGCATGATACAAAATTATATACACACAAGCAAACTACACAAACACCACTATGAGTTCACACACACATACACAAACACGCACCTTCATGGCTGTGTGTTAACACTAGGGGGCATTTGGGGAAACTTGGGCTCAGGGTTACTTGGGGTCATGGTGCCCTGGGGTTACTTGGGGTCAAGGTGCAGGGGTTACTTAGGATCACTCAGTGCCCCAGGGTTACTCAGGGTTACCTGGTGCTGGGGTGGAAGCGGGGAAAAAGCTGGGACTTTGGAGGTGGCAGAGAGGAAGAGAGAGACAGAGAGACAGAATGAAGGTCAGAGGGGCAAAGAGTAGAGATTGGAGTAGGGCCACCCAGGAGGTCAGTAAGACAAAAACCCAACTCAAAGTTCCAAAATCACAGTTTAATTAAACAGTCAACACAGTACACAACCCCACAAAGTTATTGTTTCCCACACACACACACAAACACTCTCACACACACAATGGTAGTAGGAGAGAAAAAGGCTTGGTGGAGGGATTGAAGTCAAGGTGTGTAGGGACAGAGCCCAGGTCCTTTGCTTGGGGAAGGAAGGTGGGTGATAGCTATTTATCCTGGGCAGTGAGTTGATCCCCGATGGCCAGTTGGGGTCTTCTCCAGCAAGGTGTTTTCCAGAGAGGGGTCACCGACAGGGCCTCTGGGTGGATAGGTGGTGTGCCGTAGTGCTGGTCCAGATGGAGAGGGTGTCCCAAAGAGATCACACACTACCACCCCTTTTATAGAGGTGGGCTACCTGTGTCTCCTATGGGAAGCACATGTCCAGGCATGACAGTCCTGTTCAAATGCATATGTGCAGATCCAGGTGTCCTCATTGTCTGGTAGGACACAATGGTGGCATTGCTGGTTTCTGTAGGGTCTTTGTCTTCCAAATCTTGGGTTCCTGTAGGTTTTTTATCTTTCAAATGCTGGGTTTTAACTCTGTACCTGCGTGAGGTCTGTGGTTCTTGGGTGAATCAATCCAAGGCAATGGTTTGGTCATTAAGTTGATGGTCCGATCATTGAGTTGATCATTCAGGAGATGCCTGCTACCATTGTACCTCAAGCACCCTCGTTCATTCCCATTCATCCAGGAATCAATTTACATAAGACTGGTTAGACATGAGGCACAGTTACAACATAGGTTACACCCAGGCAGAGGACACAAGACGGAGGCTTGACATATAAAACGGAAACTTGACATTACTTTCCAGACATAGGCCTAAATCATATAAATTCAATATAAAACAGTAAAAATCAATATAAACATAATAGAACACTATTTACAACATAAAAGGGGCTTGTTACTATAAGGGAGTATAAGAACTTAGCTTCCCTAGTACTACTTGTAATCACTTATAAGGGATAGAGAGGGCAGAGAGAAAGTCAGAAATGGTTGGGGAAGGGGAAGGAATGTATTTTTAAATAATAATAATAAAAATAATTTAAAAAAAAAACTGGGGGTTTTGCTACTTTCCCTTCCCTGACATCATCCACCTCTTTCCTAGTAGTCTTTTCTCCCAAGACAGAAGAATGGGTTTTGAGTTGCTTCCACCTCCCAGTAGTTTCTACTCCCACACTCTTTGATTTAGAGTGATGTAAGCCTCAGTCTCATGTATGTGAAAGGCTTCTTTACAGCAAAACTAGGATTTAGTGCCAGGATATAGACATCCAGCATGCACAGAATGGCTTTGCAGGGTGCCCATTTGGAGACTGCTAGGTTTGAAGAATCCCCTGATGCACAGATCCTCTGATCATTCTTTCTTTTCATAGGACATATATATTGGGGTAGTGCATATCTCAGTTGGCTTAAGTAGCCATTATAATAATTTATTATGACCTTCTACATAACACCGCCCATAGAATGTCAACCAGTAATTCCTGTATTAAGCTTATTGCTTCTGATCAAGATAAAGGAATTTCTTCAATGTTTAATTCTGTGAGTTGTTCAGAAACTGTACATTATGAAAATTCAAATTTCAAAATCAAAAGTTATGCTAGTTGGTTAACTAAGCCAAATACTATTGTTTCTCCTCACTGAATTTGTGAGTTAGGTAAAAAACCAATGCAGAAAAATATTTAAAATGTAGAGGGCAGGATCCTCAGCTTACATTAAATGGTGGAACTGCTTCTAAATTTCTAGAATTAAAACAGTTTATACCAGCTGAGATTCTAAGTACAGCTTCTAATTTCCCTGATGTGTAGTCACAGCAGTAATGGAATCAGGAAACAGGAGTAATATAAGTGACTTTTATGTTGCTAACTGCTGACATACCAATTTTCTATCCATTTGTAATGTTCACAGATTAACATTCACTAAATATTTTAGCTTCCAAGAAAAAACGTCTTATTTCATTAGGATTTGCACTAAGAAAGATGGGACACCTACATTGTTACGGGAAGCAAATGTGAAAGGACTATAATATGACTGAATCAAAATTCTCTTTGAATTCAAACAACTATTTGGAAAAAAACCCTAGTTCTCTTCTGACTCTTGGTACCATTTTGCTTTTTGCTGAAAGTTTTAGTTTGAAAGTCACTGATTGATATGTCCGCATTCATTTATTACACAGTGGATATATCTACACATGCCACTACTGCGTAGCAATAAGCTCCTAGAAAGCTCCCAGGTGCGCCATTTACACAGCCACCTGGTCCATAGAACACTGAGCTGGATTACAGCCCCGACTGACTGAGGGCCTAGAGGGTCAGCCTGCTAGCCTGGGGCTGCCCTGACTGGGTTCAATGTGATGAGAAGGAGTTGGCTGGGGCACAAGGGTGCTTCAGCATGAGGCTAGCTGGCAGGCAGCAGCCCTTCACTGAAGCATCCTAGTGCTCCAGCCAGCCAAGTCTGCATTTACACATGCACTGCTGCACATGAAAAAAAAAAACCACAGCAAAGTAATACTTATATTTACAAGTACTATATTTACAAGACCCTATTAGGATCACCAATTATGGCAGTGCATCTCAAGAGACAAGTCATTGTTGTTGTTGTTGTTGTTGTATCACAACCGATTTTCTAATTAATAGCTAATAATTTCTAGCAGTAATAATATTTATTAATAATGGTTAGTAAGAATTGATTGATTATTTGCTGAGCAGCAATTTAGTAATGAGGATAATGAAATTTTCCAAGGGGGATGAGAAACAAAGGATGGAAACCCCTTCCCCACAGCCAGAAGCACAGTGGGAAAAGCCCACCGGAGCAGCAAGGAGACAGCCTCGTAATGGAGCAAAACTTACCTTCAGCAAGTATGGCATCCAGGAACACCCCACAGCCAAGCAGACTGCCTGTGAAGTTCATCAGCCACTTTTCAATGTAGTTGGTGCTGGCACGCAGCACTGACATCATAAAAGAACGCTGGCTGGCTCAGATAAAAGGTGATGGCAGGAATGACACCGGGGGAGCCACAGTGGAGAGGCTGATGGTTGCTTCCCTCTGGCACGGCCAGAGATCCCACATGGTGGGACCCAAGACGGGGTCCCAAAGAGGGGCAGACCCCAGGGACAAGACACCAACCTGAGTCTGGGCCTGGAAAGTCGCCAAGGGATGGATCCCTCCAGCAGACATGGGACGCGTGAGTGGGGAGATGGTTGCGACTCCCCAGCCTTCTGTTTAGTTTTTTGTTTAGTCTTTACATTGCCCCTTTAGAGCAGAAGACAGATGCCTGAGATAACCCCTGAGGCCAAGAAGAAAGCGGGGGCTCTCAGAGACCCCAAGTCCATAAGTAAGAGGTTCTAGATTTGGCCTGCATGGAATTGGCTGGGAAAACTCTTCACAAACATCATAGACTCAGGTCACATCCCTAAAATTTGGAAAAAGGGCTAAAATTGTTGCAGTTCTCAAACTGGAGAAACTCCCATATGATGTGAAGATTTTCAGGCCTATTTTTCTTCTGGTCATGCCCATAGGCCCAGTGACTGAAGCACACAGACTGACTAATATCATGTCAGACACCACTGGCTGGCACATGGAAGGGATGTAGGGGAGGTGGAGTCCCAGGAACATCTGCTGGCAACATCCCTTAACAGAATTTCACCCCCAAAGGAGCCTCCCATCTTTGAACCTAACAACAATTCATGGCAGGTGAGTTTCAGAGGTCTCCCTGGAGAGGTGGCACATGAACAGCGGTGGTACCCAAGTGAATTCTGAAGCAGGATGGACACAACTGGTCCCAAGCTGTTCAAGAGAGGTTACTCAAGACCCGATGGGCACAGAAATGAACAACAAATATTGTTGTTGTCTTTATCATCGTTGTTGTCATCATCTGTGTTCTCTTTGAAGGCTAGATCAAGAAAACCTAAAAATCAAAACAACCCTGTGTCTTCCATAGGTAATACAGTATAACATCATCAATCCGGCTTTCAAAATTCTGGAATCCTCAAAAATCCAGCAATTTTAAAAAATACAGTACACTACATTATTGCATTAAAAAATAGCTTCCCAATAATCCAGAAATTTCTCTGGAAGTCCAGCGATTCTCTGGCTGCAGTTGTTTTTGTTCATCAGCCTACAGCTATTGTTTTGAACAATGCTCAGTTATGCATATAGTGTAATAGCAAAAAAAAAAAAAAATTTCCTAAGGCTATGCACTTTTCTTATGTTTCAAAAATCCAGAAATTTCAAATTTCTCGCGGGTGCTAGGTCCCAAGGATGCCGGATTTATGAGGTTATACTATACATATTTATATTAATTTTAAATAAAACTAAAAAGATACTTTGTGTTTTTATATTATGAAAGTCAATATCATATACATTTTCAGTTAAATGTATATAATATTAGCAGATGGTCTCCTGAGAGATCTGGTTCTCCCAAAAATGCTGTTGAAGATTGCACTAACTAGTTAAGAACAGTCCACTGAAGCCCTTATTATACTGCAGAAGCTGTGGTTCTTCCCACAAACTGGCCAGGTTTCTATGTTTAGAAAATCAGTGATAATACAGATAAGTGCAGCAGATCAAATGCATGTGTTGAGAATGCAGTGTGCATTGTCAGTTGCTAATCAATGATGACACAAGGTTTATGCCAATACCCTTTACTGGGACCTTGGTGTTGGAAGTGGTGGAAGTGCAAACCCAATCACGTAACAGAATAACGTATAATTCCTTTAAGACTTCATCTAACAACTGGATCAAAGAGTGAAAAATGGAAAAGGAGAATTCCTAGTGACAGGAAGCCTCAGAATCATATCCACAAAATTTGATCATTCAAGACATTGCTTGTCCATGGGATGAACATCTGGTGGGGAAGGAAAAAAACAGATCTCCAGATACCTATGAATAAAATTAGAAAGAACAGTCAGAAGAAAGTAGTACCAATTACCATAGGTGCCCTGGAAATTCTGCCCAACATCAGTGTCCAAAAACAGCTTTTATTTTGAAGAGGTATTGTAATAACCCTTTAACTGCTACATCTCTAGTTGATCTCAGTATCAAAGTGAAATAGTTGATCTCAATTTCAAAGTACCAACTCACAGTCGGTGACACCAGCCCATGAGATTGCAGTAGTGATAATGATAATGATAATAGTACTCGGCTGCACAGGACTGGTGAGTGATTTGTCACCTCACAGAGGTGTCTTCCCAAATCATGCCTCTACTCTCCTTTCCTTGTGAATTCCCCTGTGACACTGTGCCTGACAACAAACCAGCTTTGTTTCTCAGTAATGATGGATTGCAAAAGGTACTAGTTTATGCTGAGTCACTTTTATTGTTTATAGTCTTCAATCTTTTCTCTTTCTCTCTCCTTTCTCCCTATCTTTTTAAATAAAATCCTGTTTACTATTGCTGAATATAAATGAAAAAAATGTCATATGTATTTTCGTCATATAGTCCACACAGTTTAATTCCCTTGATAATTCCTATCTGGAGAGTGATTTGTGGTTCTTGAAATGATAAAAAAGCAAAAGTGAAAACAAAAAAAACAACAAAACCCCCCAAACATGCAGTGTTATACAACCTGGTTTACAAAACTTCCTGGAATACACAGTGAACATGTCTACATGTGTATTTACATGCTCCTAAAGTTAATGTGCCTTTGCTTAAGGTGCATTAAGGAGATTTAGGTACGTGTCTACACTTGGACACGCTAATACACATTAAGGCACATTACATTTAGGCATGAATAGCTAAGTCGCATTAGTGCATGTGCAGATGTGCTAATGTGCATAATATGGTGTGTGTCTGTTGACGCAGACTGCATTAATGCTCATTAGCACACCTATATGTACACTAATGCAATTTAGCTATTTGCGCCTAAATTTGATACTTGCATAAAGCTCAGCATTTAGGCACACATAGCCTGAAATTGCCATTTTTAAGGAGCATTAAGGGTGTGCATGTGTAGACATGCTTCTTTAATACGTCTTAAAAATAGCAATTTTAGGATAAGCCAGCAAAAAAAGAGATGTGTAGATGTGCCCAGTGAATCAGTAATTTCTTATTTGTTGCTTTTTCTATATCTGCTTTCTGTCATTTTAATTATTTACTTTTATTTAAACTGTGGCATTCTCACAGTTTGATTCTATGGTAACAATAATTCATGTTTTTCTTATTTCTTTCCATTTACTACAATATAATTGTATTTTTATTGTGTTTCGAAAACCTTACTTTTGATCTTGTTCCTAGGTACTAGTACCTAAAACTGTCTATAATTCAGCAGATCTGAAAAAATCAGTTTTCATAGCTTTTACAACATTAGGACTATTGGCTTCTCACAGAGCACAGTTTGCAGTGTAAAACAGTTTTATAATCCTTTGGCTAAATATACCAGGCCATCCTGTTCATTTTGTATGATTTGCAAAACCCTACCACCTAATGTTATATCTACTTCACAATCAAGAATTAAAAAGGAAATGGTAAGAAGCAACTTAAGTCTGAAATTTGATTTACTTTCTCATTTGTAGGATCTGGTGGAGAATATTCTCTAGTTCAGAGGTGGGCAAAGTCCAGCCCATGGGCCAAATCCAAGCAGCAGTGGACTCCATTTCCTGGAAGCCCTGGCCCATGGAGCTGAGGCCAGTTTCCAAGGAGACCCCAGCAGCAGCTGAACTATGATAGTGCAGGGCTGGTGTTTCTGTGGAGACCAACCCCAACAGCACTGTCAGGCAGGAGTAGCATCAGCCACTTTCTGGTGGGAGGGCTTGGGGTGAGGGCTGTGTTACAGGTGGGAGCAGGGCAGGTTCAGCTGCCACTGCCTGTATGGGTTGGGCAGTGGTGGTGTTGGAACCATTGGGAGGGGTAGCTATGGGGGGTTCTGGGGAATTTTGGGGTGGTTATAGCCCTTCCAACACTCCCCCAGCACTGCTGCTGCTGGCAGGGCAGGCGGTAGGGCACAGAGCTATTCCAGAGCTGGGCTGGGACTTTGCAATGGTGACAGCATGACCCAAAACCAGGGCAGAGCTGCATCCTACAGCCTACATGCTCCAGGCAGGTGTGTGCAGGCAGCAGATCATGGCTTTGCCCTGGCTCTGGACCTCTGTGTCACCAGTGCAAGGAGCAGGAGCAGAGCCACAGTTTAGTGCCTGCATGTCCCTGCCCAGAGCATGCAGGCTGCAAGATCCCAGCTGGGCTCTGGAGCAGCTCTGCAACCTGCCGTGCATTTTACCAGTGCTGCTGGGGCAGGTCTCCATGAAAACCCCAGTCTTGCACTTTCACAGTGTAGCTGCTGCTGGGGTCTCCATGGAGACTGGCCCCAGCCATGTGGGCAGGGGCTGCTGGGAAATGAAGTCTAACTGCTGGCCGGATCCACTATTTTGCCCACCCCTGCTGTAGTTGGTGAAACCCAGACATCCAAACCCTTGTGATGCCTTCCAAACCTTTCCACTGATGTCAAATATTCTCAAATTCATGTGCAAGTTGCAGGGAGGTTTATGTAAATACCTGCTTATACAGACAATAGTGTATAGACAATGCATGCTCCATTTGGAACTGTTGTACAAATGGCAAGAGCCAGCTAAAAGACATGTGCTGTCTGAACAGTTCAGCTGTAACATCTATTTTCCACTTAATCCAGCTCTATTCAGCACTCTGTTGATAAGCATTATTTAGAAACTAGCTAGCAGAAGGAGAATGAGTTAACTAACAAACCTCTGTTCCCAGAACTTCATCGATATGCTCAATAAACTTGATAAATGAACAAGGAAGTACCGTATTTCCTCAAATATAAAACCAGACTTTCCCCCCAGTCAACATCAGGGGAGTAGTTCCTTATATTACATTTGCATACAAGGAAACCTCATTAAATACATAGGCTATCATTAAACTACTGCCAAAAGCAACATGAGGTCAGTAATGAAAACCAAATATAAAGTTGACTAAATGCAGGCAATACTGAGCATGACTGTAAAACACATGGCCCATATTAGACAAATATACTGATGAGAATCTACCACAAAGAAAGGTTAGTGCAGCCTATCTGAACAAGATAGATAATAGTGCTCATTATGCACAGTCCCCCTCAGTGCTAACTCCTTTTCAAGTCATGGTAAGCCACTGCATTGAACACATTTCAACTCTTCTTCACTCCCAGAGCTGGGCTGTGCTTTCTTTCCCATTTCCAGGGATACCTGTTTCATCACCAGTCTTAACTGTCTGGCAACCATCAATAAACAGAGCCACAAACAGTCCATCCCTCTGTTGCCCCTTCTCTTGGCCCATTGCATGCGACTGGTGTGGCCCTGCCCTCCATGAGGTGGAGCCAGATCAGTTTGCCTCTAGCCTCATCTGTATATATTTTTTTTTTGGAGGATCCCAGAACACATGTCAAAAACACCCAGTTCCAGTCAAGACTGGGTGCTAATTAGCACCCAGAATCTTTTTGGGAATATTTAGAGTATGTACACATAGCAAGCAGCACTGAGCTATGGGGTCACTATGGCTTGAAATGCTGGGGACCAGCCCAATGAAATGTATTGTAAATCATGAGTCTTCTGGCTTTGGACTAATATCATGCATAATTTGTGTCCTATATATGAGAAGACACATATACTTCTCATATATGTGTATATATATATACACATGCCATTAATGTGCAGCAATAAACAGCAGAACTTATTGCTCTGCATTTTATTGTTCCTGGGAAGCTCCCAGGCACATCATTTACACACGTGTCTGGACCACAGCACACTGAAGCAGGTCAGAACAGCCCTGGCTTGCAAGTTGCTGGCGAGTCAGGCTCAATGTGCTGTGGAGGGGCTGGCTCAATGAGCTCAATGAACCCAACTGGGCTCAATGTGCTGTGGAGGGACTGACAGGGGCACAAGGGTGCTTCAGTGTGGGACTAGCCATCAGGCAGCCCCTACACTGAAGCACCCTCATGCCCCAACCAGATGGGTCAGTGTGTACACATGCACTGCTGTGCACAAAAAAACCTACCCTGCTGCAGAGTTTATTAGTTTCCAGTACCCTAATAGAGGTGCATATATAGATGTTGAGACATTTCCTGTGCAGTTACTTAATCAACTACACAGTAAACACCTCATGTAATATACCCAGTAGGAAAAAAAATGCAGCTTGAAAGTGTGCTTATGGAATACCTGTGCTAAAACTCACAGCAGTTTCCAAAAACAGGTAACATGCATCAATTCTGGATGAACTTAGTCTATGGGTGTCCATAGTAATTTGCCTATGTTCAAATTACTACAGGCATGATTATTTCAAAGTCACTATGTCTACATGAGACATTTACTGTAGAGCTGACTAAGTAACTGTACAGTAAATGTCTAAACGTGTTGACTCTATGGTCACAACATGCAATGTATGTACTAGTCAATACAGCTACCCCCTTCACAGCACACTGATCCTGGTTGGAGCAACCCTCTTCTGGCAAGCTCACCCCCTGGATTCCCTGCCAGCTGGGGCTGCTCTGACTCAGCTCAATATACTGAGGTCCAGGAGCAAATGTAAGCCACACACCTGGGAGCTTCCCAGGAACAATAAACTGTGAAGCAATAAACTCCACATTTTATTGTTGCATATTAATGGTACGTATAGATGTGCCTAGTATTTTCAAATTTGAGCCTCATTTCTATGTACTCAGGAGACAGGGTCTGACAGCAAGGTGGGGAAAGGGCTGTCAGAGAAAGAACTGGGGGGGGGGGGGGGGGGAGAGAGAGCAGGCAGAGGGTAAGGGGGCCACTTGACCCCTCTCACCAGATTATTTTCCCTGTTGTAGCAGTGGGAGGGGGGCAAATTCAAGGCAAACCTCCAATAATTAGATTCTATACCTAGAAAATTATACAAAATGTATCAATTATCCATATAGAGAACCTGATTATTGGGGGTTCTGATACTCAGGGTCATGTTTATTCAAGTAAATACAGTAAATAAAATGAAGCCACCTTTGCTTGTATTCTGTCAGGAGAATAAAAAAACAATAATGAGAATAAGTGGGAGAGATCAAGACTTTTGACTAGAAACCAGTATTTGACAGAACAAAAAGTTATTTGCAATCTTTGAAACTCTCAAATAAATCAAAATATCTAAAAAAGTATTTGTCAATGTCATATTTTTCCTACAAAAGTCGGGGTATTTTTAATAATAGTATCATTTCTTTTTTTCTCCCTCTTACAACTCAAGAAGAATAAGGTATTTCTGAAGCAGGTGATGATTTATTAGCTGTTTTCCAAAGCCAGGCTTACAGTCATTCACATTCATTATTTAATGATGGTTATGGACTCTTTAACTTTATGTGGTCACTTTTCCTACTGATTATATTGTGATAGTATTTAGTCATATTTGTCAAGAGGAGCACACGCAGTGGAACTGATCATCCATTGATTATAAGAAGTATTAAGAACAGGTGACTAAAAAAGTGAAAAGACTGCATTCAAGTTCAAAGACAAAATGCTTTTCTTACTTAAATTTCTACAACCTCATTAATATTCTCCTGGGTTTATGTGGTTGTAACTCAAGGAAGAATTTAGCCACTTTGGTTGCTGGTTTTTGTTCACTGCCTAGCTCATGCCTGGCATTGGCAGAAACTTTTACTTCACCAACTCCTGTAATACAATGATTAGAGACTAAAATATCTTTTTTCTGTTTATTTACTTCACAGTTGTGGAACAGGATGGATCCTTGAGTATTAGCCCCAACCCTATTTCTAAGATAACTAAAACTTAGCTGCTACTTTCCTCAATGTTCTGTATGAAGGTTGTGGGGAGAGATCTCATTTCTCCTCAGGGCGCACAGAACCTGTCCCTGTTTCCCTCAGGTGGTTGCATAGCTAGGGTGACCACATGTCCCATTTTAGCTGGAACAGTCCCAGATTTCAAAGGCTGGTCCTGGCTGGCTGTTGGGAATTATAATGGGCGTCCTGGAAACACAGGGGTATGGGACGCAGCCTAGCCAGGAGTCAGAGCAGCACAGACAGCCTTGCAGGTGGATAGGCAGGAACCACTGCCGTCGACTTGTGGGTTGTTGGGAGGGGAGGATTGGGCCAGTGTTCTGGATTTCCCAGATGATATCCTGGATTTCCTGGATGAGGTTCTGGATTTACAGGATTTCCATACTATCAGCCTATGCATAACTCTCCCATTACGGCAAGGGGAAACAGGCAGCCTTCTGTGCCTCCAGAAAGCAATTCTATTCTTCAGAAGCTGATACTAATCTGTTTGGGGCCACATATACATAAGTATCCCAGGCTGTACATGGACCAATTTATGGGCAGCCAAATGCACTCCTATCATATTAGGTTGAAATTCAGTTTGATTTGGCTTGCTAAGATGGGAGAAGCCCTTGATAGAGTTCATATTACTTGAAGGACCTAACACACAAACAGCAGGATGGACTCACATGTAAATAAAGGGGGCTGTTGAAGCTGCACCACTAGGTGGAAAGGCATGCAAGAGTCATGGGGCTATAAGGAAAACCAAAAAAGGCAGGATAATTCTGGCCCCACAATATGCCAATATGCCAACCTTTTTATGGCCCACCTGGAAGAAGAATTCCTCAAGAACTGCACCATCAAACCCATGCTATACCTGAGATACATAGATGGCATCTTCATCATTTGATCTGAAACCCTGCAGTCTCTAATTGATTTCCACCAAAAAATCAACAATCATAACCCCTCCATTAGACTATCACTTGAATACTCTAACCCTAGCATTTCCTTTTGGGACACCATGATCAATATTCAAAACGGTAAAATACAAACCACCATATACAAGAAACCCACAGACCAACATACATATCTATACAGAACCAGCAATCACTCTAAACAGACCAAGAAAACTGTAATTTACAGCCAAGCTCTCTGATACCACTGAATTTGTACCAAGGAGAATACCCATGATCACCACCTCACAAATCTCAAAAGAGCATTCACCCAGCAAGGATACTCCTCCAGAGAGATAGATCATACTTTTGAAAGAGCCAACCGGATACCACACAAAGGTTTGCTGCAGGACAAAAAGAAAATCCCCATGAACTGCACGCCATTAGTTATGACATACCACCCTTCCCTGGAATCTACATGGAAAATCCTCAAACAGTTGCAACCCATACTAGAAGAAGACCCAGCTCTTAAAGATATCTTTCCAGAACCACCCATCCTAGCTTTTAAACAAACACCAAACCTCATTAACCTCATCACAAGAAGCAAATGCCTTATGACTCAAACCACACATAATGGATCCAGACTATTCCAGGACAAAAAATCCAAAACCTGCCAACACATCTCCACCACTCCCACAATCAGTACACCCCACAACAGAACCATCACTATTCTCGGATCTTACACCTGCACCTCCAGAAATGTAATATATCTCATCCAGTGCACCAAATGCCTTGATGGAAAATATGTAGGAAAAACCAAACAACAAACCAGGATGAATGCACACTGAAAATCCATCAAAGACAAAAATATACAATTACCTGTGGGTGCACACTTCTCACAGGACAATCACTCCTTCTCTGATCTCTCAGTTCTAATCCTCAAAGGGAATTTACAAAACACATTTAATAGATGAGTCTATGAACTTCACTTCATAAATGTATTGGATACAAAAAATCATGGATTAAATATAGACATTGGATTTATGACAACCTGCCTGACATCTGATTCACCAGGTACCTGCCAGACCTGACCTTTTACACTTTTCTTTCCCCACTTTTCTTCCTCCCCTCCCTTTTTTTTTTACCCTTTGTCTTCCCAGTTTCTAGCTATTTACTTTTTCACAAACAGCCTCTTTTCTACCTTGGAAAACTACTACAGTAGAGTCTCTCTTACTTACCTTTGGCTTCTTTCACCCCTTGTTTCCCCCCCTCCCTCCCATGCTTTATACTTGGTTTTCGTAATTTCTACCTATTTACATTCTCACTGACATCCAGTCTCACTTTTAGCTTCAATCATTCTTTGGAGTCTCCGAACAGCAGAGACTCCCTATGCCTGAAGAAGGGTGATCACACTTGAAGACTTGCAAAGAATTTTTTTCCCCCAACTATTCATTTGGGCTAATAAAATATATTACATCTACCCAAAGAACCTTGCCTGCCTATGTCCTTAGACCAACAAGGCTACAACCAAAAATCCAGGATAATTCTGTACATCAGTCAGGAGAGGATTGCCCTGCAGGGGTGGAGGGGAGGGAGTTCTGGCCATTGTTCACAGTGCTGGTTATCCATTTTTTATTCAATCACTATTTAATGCAAAATGCATAAGCAGCAGAAACTATACCCCAGGACTCTCCCTTTGCATCTGAGTACCCTAACCATAACTTTAAAGAATCATAGTTCTTCTTGCTTCATAACTTGCATTAGTTTTCGCCCACTGACTCAGGTTCAACAGGAGGGGTTGTAGGTAGGATTCAGGGTAACGTGGGCCTGGAACTCAAGTCGTTATTCTTAGGCAAGTGCCTTGACTACTACTCAGCTACTGAGCCAAAAGTGAGCGCCACTTCTCCCCCTTAGTATCAAAGGGGTACATGTACATGGTTTTTCCTTGATTTAGCATTTGAAGACTATGCTTTCATAGAAAAGGATGAAAACAGAACATAGGTATATGCCTCAATGGCTGTTTTGAAACACTTCTGACCACATGCAGTAGGTCAAATCTAGTAGCCTACTGATCTTTCTACGCTCAAATGGAGATGCACAAGGAACATGACATTTTGATTGTTAGTCTGTGTGGAACAGACTAACTGTTAGTCTGTGTTAGGTCATATTTAGTGACTTATACACTTAAAAGCCCTGTAAGTGCTAGTTAGACTTCTTAGTGTTTTTAGAGGTGAAATAAAATCTTAGCCCAACTCTCTTCTGCTTCTCCAGCCTCCTTATAGCCATGCAAAGGTCAACATACATGATTAAGCTGAGTGCAGTTTCTCTGGGCCCTGCCATTGTTTGCCTATGCAGGCCAATTAAAGTCTTGTCCCAGGGCCAAGAGCTGTGTGCACCCCTTCAGTATAGGCAGGGCAGTAGTTTCAGCTGCAGTCCCAATCTCAGCCTCTCTGCAGCTCTGTGAGAGAGCTGCTGGGAGCTTTTTTCTCTGAAGCCCGCAAACTGACAGGAATGATACATATGTATGTAATTTTACTTGGCATTACATGGGCTGTAATATAAAAAAGCTGTATCCTTGGAAAGAAATGAGACCAAACATTGAGTGCACCTGAGAAGTATATTATTATACAATTCTGTATTTAGGAGGATTTTATTGATTTCATAAAAAGGAGTTTTAGTAGATATATAAATCTCTGAGTAACTTTAATGCTATACAGTTGAGGGACTAATACACTGATTTTAAGTATGTATAGAGTGAAAACCACTGTATCTGTTCACAGCTTTGTTAGTGTACTTCAGTCTTCCTGGCTTGAAATATCCCAGCTATGCCAGTCCTGCATGTCTCTCAAACAGAGGCTGCCAACTGGGCTAAATTGTATGGTGGCTTTGTGAGGCTGACAAATGTGGACTAAAATAAAAATGGCCAAACTTATTTCCATTTGGGGCTTGCCCAAGGTCTCAAGTAAGAAAGAGTTCTGAAGTAATTTGCTGCTTCAATTAGCCCCATAAAAGGGATTTTTTTTTAAGTCTTTAAAGTTTGCTTTTTTGAAGAGGGAAAAGTCATTAATATATTCTGAAGGGTTTTATTCAGAAGTGTGAGCCCATGCAAGAATAAACAAACACAATCCAAGCTTTCAAATTCACACAAATGACTGGGAGACATTGTAGATTTTTTTTTCCCTCCTGAATTTGCAAAATAGATAGCAAGAAAGCAAACAGTATAAAAAACAAGATTGGTGCATCATAAAACAAAAAATGTTAATTTATCTTGTAAGTTTTGCTTTACCATTAGCCATCCACAATTATATTATTTTATAATATATTAGACAATGTATGCTATCATACAGTACATACGTGTATAAATCTATACATTTGTGTTACCTGCCAAAATCTACATTAAAAGAATGTGAGGTTCTAAAATGAAGCAATCAAAACTGGGAAATGCATTAGGAAGTTCCAGAATTAAGGTTACCTATACAACTTTAATTTGGCCATCTTGCATGCATATAGTAGATAGTGATATGACCACATCCAACTTTTTCTCAAGATCTCTACCTCAAAGGGCAGACTTCTGTTTCACTTGGTAGACAACCAAAGTGCAGCTTGTGACCAACTCAAATTACCCACCTAAATAATAGGAGCAATTCTAGTGTACCTTTAGGGTGCACAAGAATAGAGAGGTGATTCTGAAGGGCAATCCTATTCCTGTGTATGTATAGGAATAGGTAACCTTAATTCTGATATTTCCTAATGCATTTCCTAACTTTTGCACAGGTTTAACATTCTTCTACTGTAGATTTTTTAATGTAGACTTTGGAACACACACATATTTCTACACTTGCACATATATACTATACAACATGTAAGAATAGAGTCATCCTCTTGAGATGTACAGATGTCTCCCTATTCCTATGTGCCCAGAGGAGATAAAAGAATTGATCCTACATTTTAGAGGAATAACTCACTAGAGTTGGTTGCAATCTGTACTTTGTTTGTCTACCAAGTGAAAAAGAATTCTGTTTTAGATGGGTAGATCTCACTACATCTTCCCATATATAGCATGCACTATTTGTTTCCAAAATTCAGCTTCAAGAAATTGGCACTTGCATTCTAAGTGAGGAAATATGGCAGTCGCCCCTGCAAGGGGAAAGTGAAAGTGATGCTACAGTCCTGCATGTGAGACTCTCTGGCTGTGACACTTACATAGTATAGTTTAAAAAAATGCTAAAGGCGTGCCAATTCCTGTTCAAATCAGTGAATACTCATCATTTTTCAAAAACTATTTATTTAGGAGCCTAAATATGAATTTATGAGCCTGAATTTAAGTCACTATTTTGGGGGAAAAATGCATGGTAGATTAATTTTGGTATCTTGACCTCATGGCATTGAGTTGAGAATGTAACTCCCTTCCACTTTGTAACCCCCTTCCAGTTTGAAACCCTCTGGGTCAAGCTTTGAGGGGGAGGAGGGGTGAGGTGAGAGAGACCTAACTATGGGCATTTACTACATGCCACTGAACCAAGAGGAGAAGCTTGATCTGGAGTTCTATCACAGGGAGCATGGTGCAAATGATGCCCTTCCCACTGTGGATGCTAAGCTGGTGCAAAAACAACTAAAACAGCTAGACATTTATAAGTCAGCAGGACCAGATGGACTTCACCTGAGAGTGCTGATGATGCTGACTGAGGTCATCATGGAACGCCTGGCAAAACTCTTTCAGAAATTATGGCACACAGGGGAGATGCCTGAGGATTGGAAGAGGGTCAACATTGTGCCCATCTTCAAGAAGGGAGGACTCAGGCAACTATAGGCAATCAGCCTAACCTCCATCCCAGGGAAAATCTTGGAAAAGCTCACTAAAGAATCTATGTGCAATACACTCATTGAGGGTAAGATTCTGAATGACAGCCAGCATGGCTTTGTCTCAGGTAGGCCTTGTTTTACCAATTTCATCTCCTTCTACAAACAGGTCTCTCACCACCTGGACATGGGAGAGAAGGTCGATGTTATATACCTAGATTTCCAAACAGCTTTTGATCTAGTATTCCATGATATCCTTGGGGAAAAAAATGGAAGACTGTGGTCTAAACAGCTCAACAGTTCTGTGGGTGGAACACTGGCTGTGGAGTAGGACCCAGAGAGGTCTCATGAACAGATCTGTGTCATCCTGGTGAGAAGTGGCCAGTGGTCTCCCTCAGGGTCCGTGCTTGGACTGGTGCTTTTCATCATCTTTATCAATGATCTGGATGTAGGGATGAAAAGCTCACTGACCAAGTTTGCAGATGACACCACGTTACAGGGGAGTGTGGTCATGCCAGAAGATAGGTTGCAGATAGAGGCAGACCTGGACAAGGCTAGAGAGTTGGGAGGACCAGAACCAGATGAAGTTCAACACACAGAAGTGTAAAGTGCTCCATCTGGGGCCAAACAATCCCCAACGTACCTACAGGTTCAGTGGTGACAATTTGACTTGCACCATGATTGAAAGGGACCTAGGGGTAGTGATTGACCATCTCATGAACATGAGCCAGCAGTGCAATGCCATGGCCAGGACAGCAACTCCCAGCATGCATGCTAAGCATGGCAAGGCCATTTTCCTCAGCATGCCACCGCCAGCCCTGGCCCTGGGTAGCTGCTGCCAGCTGGGAGCCCAGGCTGCTCCCAGCAGGTGGATGGGAGGCTGCAAGCCCTGCTACAAGCAACCCGGGCACCATGTCTGGCAGCAGCTACCCCAGAGCTTGGGCCGGCTGCAGCTGGGAGGCTGCAAACAGCTGCTGCCTCCCTGCCCTGGCCCCAGTGGGCACAGTGCCAGCACCTGCAGCCTTCCCAGAGCCCGGAGCTGGGAGATAGCCAGGGCCAGGGTGGGGAGGCAGCAGCTGTTTGCAGCCTCCTGGCTGCAGCTGGCCCAGGTTTGGGGTAGCTGCTGATAGCCATGGAGCCTGGACTGCTCCCAGCAGCTGGCTGGGAGGATGAAAGCCCACACTGCACTCCGGAGGGCCCAAAGGAGGGCAGCAGGGCCAGAAGCACAGTGTGTGCGACCCAGAGTGGCAGTGCACAGAGAGGGGGCGACAGAGCATCTCATTGATGCAGACATTTGGTGATGGTTGCTGGACATGTAAGGCTGGTGAAGAAACAAAAACCATTGGAAATGGGAAAGAAAGGCTCTGCTCAGCTATGGGAGTACAGTCAAAATGTATTTGATATGGTGGTTCACTATGACTTAAAAGGGAGTTGATGCTGAGGGGGACTGAGTACAATGGCTAATGTGTTTTATTCAGGTGGGCTGCACTATCCTAGCCTTGTGGCAGTTTCCCACCAGCATGTTTGCCAATGGCCTTGGCTTTGAGCTATAGGTGTGCTCAGTGTAGGCTGCATTCAATCAACGTCATAGTTGGTTTCCATGACTAAGCATATCTTGCAGCAATTTAACAACAGATAATGTATTTAATGAAGCATTCTTGGTCCAGGGGACTGGAAAATGGCTTCAAATTTCACAGTAGCTGTATTTTGAATTGGCCATACTGTAAAGCATACAAAAAAAACCTATCCTTTTGGCTAGGGAATGACAATTGCTTCAAATGATCTAATACTTTCAACTACCTAATATTGAACTAATGAGGTTTTACTATACAGGCTTCAATCCATGTTGCTGCAGTTTTATACTCCCTGATGGCAAAGTTTATATGCCTGAAGCTAAAATGGACAATTCAGGTGCCCATACACATTCAACAAGGCTGCTTCAATGCACTGTAATTACAGCACATTGGAGCAAACTAAATTAATTGTTTACTGGAGTGTGGTAATTGCCATGCTCCAGCAGACTCCAGCGTCACGTGCATCAGTGTCCCTGCACTGAAAAATGGCGGTGGGGGTGCTTTAACTAAAGCTTGTTTGACGAGCTTTAGTTAAAGTGTCCCTGCCACCAGTTTTTAGCATGGGGATGCTGATAGACATGACAATGACACTCTAGGCACTTTAATTAGAGAGGCTGTCAGAGCCACTGTAATTAACCTCCCCCTCCCGCTCCACCCCAGAGCACATCTCTAAATGGCCTTTGTTGTGTGATCCCATAGGCTTTATGCTACTATGAGGAACTAAGGCGCATAATGTTTTATGTTTACATGTAAAGGGTGAAAATAAGGTAAGAGAGAAAAAATGTAATGTATGTGCTTTTCATAGAGAAAAAAATTGATCGTGAAAACACTTCTGTTCATTTACATATCTACATTATACTAAGGTCTCCAATGTTAAACGTGGGCCTTCTCTTCATTCTTACACATTTGTGTAAATGAGGAACTCTGCTGAAATTGGTGCAGTTCAGCTGATGCAAAACTCAAGGTATATCAGAAGACGATCACACACTGTGGGCAGTATTCTATCTCCTTTTGGCTGCAGACAGAAGTTATGTTTGCTATGTGACCAGCCTCCTGAAAGCTTTCTACAGCCATGCCATGACATGCATCCATAGCTACAGAGCACTTTTAAAAGTGGCCATCATGAGACAAGTTAACCCTTATCAAATGAGGGATCAGATAAAGGCACTCCAGTTTGGAGCACCTTAGGGAACTTGTTCTCCCTCAGCTTAATCTGTTGCACGATCAAGGCTAGGCTGATGCAGTCAGGCCCTGCCCCGAGAGCTGTCTGGAAGAAGGTAGGGGGAATGAGCAAGCAAGCTGTGGCTGGTGTTTGCCTGGCCTGAGCTGGAGGGTGTGTTGGTGGATTGAAGCCCCTGTCCTCCCCAACTTCCCCTCTAACTCAGGCAGGACAAATGCCAGCCATAGCTCACTCTCTCTCCCCCATCCCCACTCCATTCCCGCACACAGTTTTGGAGCTGGGAGGCGGGGGTGCGTGGTACTAGGGAAGAGAGGCTTCAGGACGGATTCTCAATATCAAATAGCTCCAAAGTGGAGCTTGATCCCCCCCTTCCCCTCCCAACCCAATAGATCAACATCTGTTGGGTTGGGAGGGCATTCTAACTCATGGTGCTTCATATAAAGTACCATGAGTTAGAAGAAGGGCCTACATGTAGAAGGGCCCACTGCCACTGATAGAAGTGTCTTTGTGTGCCTAAATGGCAGTTTTTTAGCCATGTACCTGGCTGGTTTTGGACCTCTCACTACATTGTGGACACGTAAGTACACTTGTATAGACTGAGCACACTAAATCGACTGAGCACTGGCCAGGCATGTCCACATGTGTACATTCCAGAAAAGTGGAGGTGAGGAGGAGGAGCATCCCATGTTTTAGACCCAAATTCAATATTCTAAGCCTAATTTCTATGACTGTCTATCACAGCAGGACTCCACTGGTCTCAGTGTACTACACAGCTATGACTAAGCTAGGTTTCTGGCAGAGCTACAAGAATTTTGATCATACTCTACTACCCTTTCCTTGGCCCAGACAACAGAAGAGGAGCAATCACTGGCAGGGTACACTCCTTCCTCCCAATCATTCTTCAGGGGAAAAAAAAATTCTGGTCTTGTTCTAGGTCTCTGGTCCCTTTGGAGGTAAGAAACTTAGTTTCATAGTTTCATAGTTTCTAGGGTCGGAAGGGACCTGGGCAGATCATCTAGTCTGACCCCCTGCCATGGCAGGAAAGAGTACTGGGGTCAA
>NW_005842350.1:1407598-1423667 GCF_000455745.1 Alligator sinensis | reverse complement strand
CTTCTCCAACTATCCTCCTTAGCTCGTTGAAGTTTGCCCTCCTAAAATCTAGGGCCACAGCCTGACTGCTTGCCTTTGCCACCTTGCGCTGAATGGTGAATTCCAGTAGGCAGTGGTCACTGTCGCCCAGGGGGTCAAGCACCCGCAGCCCCCTCACCAGGTCATCGCCCGTGGCCAACACCAAGTCCAACAAGGCATCCCCCCTAGTGGGGCTGTGCACCTCCTGGGTTAGATGAAGGTCCTGGACTCTGTCTAAGAACCTATGGGAGCACTCGACCTGGCTGGTTGCTCCTGCCAGACCTCGGTGAGCTGACCCAAGAATTCCTGGTCAAGCTCCTCTCCTTGGTTGGGTGGTCTATAGTAAACTCCCACCGTTAGGTCCCTTTCCCCTCTTTTGCCTTGAACCCTAACCCAAAGCACTTCAGAGTGCTTCTCCCCTGACTCTTTACTAATTAGCGAGGATGTGTATTCCTCCTTGATATAGAGTGCCACTCCCCCACCTCTCTTTCCTAACCTGTCCCTCCTGTACAGCCTATATCCCTTGACATTCACCGCCCAATCATGCTTGGAGTCCCACCATGTTTCCGTAATCCCCACAATGGTGTCAGCCAGCAGGAGGGCGAGTTCCTCCTGCTTGTTCCCCATGCTACGGGCATTAGTGTAGAGGCATTTCAGGCCTCCAGTAGAAGTGACTTAGTTTCAGTGTTCTCTTCTCCTTTTCATCCATTGATAAATAAATCAGAGAAGTCCATAAACACACTGGAGAAATGTAGATTAGAGAGAATTACTACAAGACTGACTAAATAGCCACAAGCTAAATCCATGTTTGAATGACAGGAGGTTTTGAGTAAATTACCATAGGGGTCTGTCCTAGGTCTGGTGTTGTTCATTGCATTTATTAATGATTTGGATCCTGGAATAAATTGTTTCCTGAGTAAATCTGCAGACAACATGCACCTGAGATGGACTGCAATTACAGTGGAGCACAGGGGCACTATTTAGAAGGATCTTGACAGATTGGAAATCTGGGCTAAAGCCAACAGGATGAAGTTCACTGCTGACAAATGTATTTGTGCATTTGCAGCTTGCAAAATTGGTGACAACTGGCAGCACTTCAGAGAAAGATCTTGTGGTCTTGGTGGATAACATACTGAACATGAGTCTTCAATGTGATGCAGCTGTAAAGGTGAATGTGATTTTGGGCTGCATCAATCAAAGCATTAGTTGCAAGACATAAGAGGTGATAGTGCCAATTTATTTGGCACTGGTTAAGCCTCATCTAGACTATTGTGTGCATTTTTGGGCTCTTCATTTTTAAAAGGACTTGAAGTCAGATGAGGTCCAAAGGCAGGCAACAAAATGATAAAAGATTTAGAAGGCAAGCCATATAAGGAGAGGTTGAAAGAAACAGGCATTTCAGCTTGTGCAGAGAGAATATAAAAGCAGTCTTCAAATATCTGAAGGACCACCATAAACAAGAGGGAGAACACCATTTTCCATCATTCCAGAGCAGGACCTATAGCAATGACTTGAAATTGCAGCAAAGTAGATTTACACTTAATATCAGAAAAAGCTTCATCACTGTTATAGCAGCAAGGTAGTGAAATAGAAAATTCCACAAGATCCATAGGCAGTCTTCACTGGGTGTTTTCCAAAAGAGATTGGATAAGCATCCACTGGGGATGATATAGTAGCAATGACTGGAGTGTGCTGTGAAGAGCAATAGTTGGAAGCCTGGGAGATCCCCACACATGCATTGCTTGGAGTTTACAAGATGAGTTCTGCAGCCTGGGGCAATAGAAATTGGAGAGGACCAGGCCCAGCAGCAGGAGAATAAAGCAGAGGTCTACAACCAGCTTTGTTATGAAAGAAGATAAAGGAGTTGGGCTAAGTTGAAGGAGGGGCTAGGATGACAAAGTGGGCGTGTCCACACATACAGGCATGTGCGCTTGCAGCAGCTCAAATAGAAGCAGTGCAAATTTGAGCTGGAGTTTTTTGCCTCAGCGCACGTGCCTGAACATGCATGCACTTTGTTGTGGGGCAAATTTTGCTGTGTGGGGAAAGCATCCACACCTGAGGATAGGATGGTGAGCAAGGCCAACCTTGACAGGCTCAGAAAATGGGCGGGTGAAAACCTGATGGCCTTCAACTCTGAAAAATGCAAGGTACTACACCTTGGAAAGAAAAACCTGTAGCATGCTTATAGGCTTGGCAGTGCTATGCTTGCTAGCACCACAGCTGAAAGGGACTTGGGGGTCATGACTGACCACAAGATGAATATGAGCCACCAATGTGATGCTGCAACCAGCAAAATGAGCAAAACTCTGGCTTGCATCCATAAATGCTTCTCTAGCAAATTCCAGGATGCCATCCTCCCGCTGTACTTGGCCTCGGTGAGGCCACAGCTGGAATATTGTATCCAATTCTGGGCTCCACAATTTAAAAAGGATGTGGAGAAGCTTGAGAGAGTCCAGAGGAGACCCACACGCATGATCAGAGGGCAGGAAAACAGGCCTTATGATGACAGGCTGAGAGCTACGGGACTCTTTAGCCTGGAAAAGCGCAGGAAGAGCACTCCATGGGATGACAAGATCAAACAGTCACAAAATTCTCCAAGACCATTTCAGGCTGGACATAAGGAAGAACTCTTTTACAGTCTGAGCCCCCAAGACCTGGAACAGACTGCTACCAGAGGTGGTGCAAGCAGCTACTCTGGATTCCTTTAAGAGTCAATTGGATGTTTATCTTGCTGGGATCCTGTGACCCCAGCTGACTTCCTGCCACTGGGGTAGGGGGCTGGACTTGATGATCTTCTGAGGTCCTTTCCAGCCCTAATGTCTATGAAATAATGTCTATGGAACCCTGTCTGGCTCCTCCTGGATCTGCAGCCAGGGGGAGCTGGAGCCCAGGGCCAGCACCCATGCTGTCCCCAGCAGTATAAAGAGCTGCCCTGTCCTGGCCCCAACAGTAAAAAAAGCTGCCCTGGCAAGTAACTCGGGGCTACTTGCTCTCAGGAGCTTCTGGGGCCCAGCCAATTGGTACCTGGGGACACTACCCCTTGTGCCAGCTGGACTGCTGAAGCAACCCTGAGAGTTCCCTGCACCCTTTACCATTGCAGCAGTCTGGCAGTGGGGGCTGCTGCCTGGCTGTGACCTGCTGTGCACCTGCCAGACCCGGATGGGGACTGCACCGCCAGTAGAGGCATCTGCCCCTCTGGGCCAGCTGCCAGTGGGCTATGGCCACAAAGTTGGCCTTTGTGTGGCAGTACTGCCATGTATGCCCCCTGCCTGGCCATCTGGGCAGCTGTTGCTCAGAAGATGTTCCCAGTGTGGTGGCCTGCTTTAAACTGTCAAATCAGATCATCCTGGCTGCAGTTGGCCAGGAGGTCTCACAACTCCAGCTGGGTCCAAGGTGCCAGCTCTGAGCAGGCAGGTTCCTGCCACTGGCCTCCATAGCAGGAATTCTGGTGTTCCCTATTGGAAAACTGAAAAATCCCTGATAAAAAAATTCCAAAGTCACTCTGTAAAATATCCTGAAATCCATGTTCCTCCACAATAAAATAAAAGACCACTATCTATCTATCTATCTATCTAGAGAAAGAGAGAGAGACAATGATCAGTTGAGCAATGTCTTATTGAGATATCTACAGTGTTAAGGCAATTTGGAAGCCTACCAGTGTCTCTATCATCATAATAAAGTGAATTCTAAATACCTATATGTTTTGCTGCCTCCCACAGGGGCTACAGCCCCCTGAAATGGGGTTACAGCCCCCCCACAGGGGCCAGGGATTGGAGGGGGGCTCAGGGGGTTGTGAGGATGGGGCTGGGCAGGGCAGGGATTGGGGGGCTCAGGGGGCAGGCAAGGAATGGGGCCAGGCAGGGCAGTGATGGGGAGGGCTTGGAGGCAGGCAGGGCAGGGGGTCCCCTCCCCCCTCCTCCAGGCCCCCCCCTCCAGTGCCAGCACTGGAGCCCAGATCTAGCTCCCTGTGACTGGCATGCTACCTGCCCCGCGTAGGCAGGCAGCGTGCTTCATCACCAGGGGGAGGGCCAGCCATAGAGACACTGGCTGCTACCAGAGCATCTCTGTGGAGGACCCAGCCTCTGGTTGCCTCAGGGCACACCTGCCCAGCTTTTTTTACTCCGTTTTGTTTTACCCCTGGATAAATTAACAACAGGCATACCGCACATGCCTCTTGCAGCACCTCAAATGGCTTTGGGATGTGCTGGTCTGGATGCACCCAGTGGGGTTTGGGCTCCCCAGTTAACATATGTGATGTGTGAAGTTGTTTGCAGTCCCCAGGTTGAAGTGCAGATTGGAGGGTGCTTTGGCATTTTTCTCAGGCTTCTGGGATTCACTGGTTGTTACATAGGGCTGAGATGAAATTTGTTTCCTTTCCTACAGTTATGGGTCTCAAGATTTTTTTGTTTTTTTTCCTCCTCCTCCTCCTGCTTTCTTTCTTCAAACTCTGGCTATTGGTTTCAGCCAAGCCTGGGGATTTAAATAGGAGTGTGCTGATGATCCTGCTGGGACTAAGAAAAACTAGTAATTCGTGGTCAGAGGGTCCTGCTTCTCTGCTCAGGGTAAGACTGATCACCATATTGGGGACCAGAAAATAATTTTATCCCATAGTTGGATTGACATGGAGTGTGAGGGTTTTGCCTCCCTCTATAGCAGGAGGAGAGAGGGAACACATGGTCGTCTTCCATTAATGTCTCAAGTGTATTTTAACAAACTACTTCTAGTCCTGGAAGAGGCTGAGCATTGACAGGTTTCTTGTCTCCTTTGCTTTACCTGTGGTAAGGGTGTTCTTGGTCTTTTGTTGCATTATACCCAGTAGTTATACAAGAAAGTTGTTTATGCAGTTTTAAGAATAGATTAGACATACCCTTGAGAGGAATGCCTTAGATAGAGATGATCCTGCCCTGAGCAGGGCACTAGACTAGATGACATCCCCCGGTCTCTTCCACCCTTTCTTTGATTCTATGATAATGTGGGGGAAAAAGCCTAAGCTGTTACACAACCCTAGCATCTGGGTACACAGCAAATACAATTCCCTCGCTACCTAATCTGCAGAAATGTAATAAGAGCCCTCTCCACCAACCCCCAGTCTAAAGTCATACATAGTCTCTGACCAAGCAGGTTGTCACCTACTAAAGTGTGTACCACCCTGTCCTGCCTTCTGTTTATCCCTCAGTATCTGAATGGCAATGGGCAAAGTCTTGTGTTCCCTCAGCCCATCTGCTCCATAGAAGTGGAGGAAAAAACTAGTGGTAATTAGGTACCCTAAGCCCAAATGGAGGACTGAGGAAAGAATCCCATCTGCATCCCCTTTCCTATGACCTCAGGGTACAGTACATTACTAAAGGATCTGGGTAGAGAAAGAAGGACTTTGGCTCTAATCTGATTTATCAACCTTTCCTAAACAATGCTTATTTGTTATTACTAATGCAACTATGGTGATGTATTTCATATTGAGGGTAATGTTTAAAAAATAGAATTCTATGTTAACCTTATACTTAATTTGCATTTCATTGGAGTTATGCCATTTTACATCATCATCCTTATTATATACTATTGCTACTATTAATAATAATAATAGCAATAATTTCCATTGCACTAGGCCTACCAATCCCACCTGGGATTAGAGTTGGTTTCTGTTTGGTGCTGAATCGTCATGCCTAAACTTAAACAGAAGATCAGTGGCAGAGCTGGGAAGACAGCTGTCCTGACTTTCAGTTTGTTGCCTTATTCTCTGGCCAAGCTGTCTCACCAGCTGAAAAATCTGACCCCCTGCCTTTTAATCTATTGCTAAACTCACCGTTAAGTGGAATGTACTAACAACACATAAGAAAAATGAGTTCAGCCCTTCCCCTGTACTGTCATAAAACATGCTATTTCCTGTTGCTCAGTGTGGTTCCATTAACATTTCAGTTCCCTAAGACATTGAAAAAGTTTATTTGAAAAGTGATTTATTTATTTTCCTTTGCAAATTGGCATTTGGGAACTTGGAATTATGGTACAATTCATGACAGCTGAGACTTATACCTTCTATTTCTCCTGTGAGTGTGACCTAAATATGCACTTCTACCTTGACATGCCAAAGGGCCAGTTCTAACAGTGAGGTTGCCAGTGAATACAGGTATACTAAATAAAATATTTGTCTGAGGGGCAAAAATCCCAGTCTTACTCAGCTAAAACACATAGCAATACTTAACTCATTTATTGCAGCAGTTACCCTCTGACACCCACTGACAAGTTTTACACCAGCTGTAAATAATGTTGCAAAACTTCCTCATGTTAAACTCTGTTAGCAAGACTCAGTTCCAGCCCGAAGCCAGCTGGGTAGAAACTAATCAGTACAGCAGAAAAACTTTTAAAAAGGAAGTTCTTTTAAATTAGTCTTAATTGTAGATGCTGGTAAAACAATACAAAGACCCACCTTGGGGCTTTGATCCAGTGTGGAGTTGCTTTCTAGCCCTCTCTCAATGCCTTAAATCTCCACGAAACACACACCACTGGATGATGTTTGCAGCTATAAACTATTTTCAATGTTTACATTAGGGTTTCTGAAAGAACTGCATATCTTGGGCCAGCAGATCAAATACATCAATGTCTACAGGAACTCAAGTGAGGCAAATACACATTGTATCTGAAAGAGGCCTGTTGGAATCCAAGACAAGCAAAAGTTTAATAAGCTACACCCAGAAAACTAAGACAGAGAGGACCAATAAAGGGAACTGACTGAGCTTTCTGCACACTGGATTGAATACAGAGAAGCTGAACCAAACTCCTTTTCTCTTTCACATAACTACATATCTACTTCATATTCTAGGGTGCATTTTCCAATTACTTTGACAGAGATTGTGCAATGAAAACTCCATAAACTATTTGAAAAGACAAGGTATCATGCAAAAGGCAAAAACCTTACCACTTTCAGTGGTAGCACTGAAGGTGGTAGCAAAATGCTAACCTTGAAGCTGGTAGCAAAATGCCTATTGATTGTAGTAGGGCTGAGATTTCATCCAGAATGTTTATTGTTTAGTTCATCAGAAAAGAAGTCCTTTGACTGCTGTTGTTTCTAGTGCAATAAATTTTGCATACCAAAGGACACAGTACCCCTTCTGTTGCCAGAACTCAAACCTGAAAGTATTTTGCACTGTGCCCCTAGCATTAAATCCACAGGCAAGAGAGAAATGAGAAGGGCTAGGAGGCTCTTCACCAGCTGTTCCCTGATTGTGCGGTGTTGTTCAAAAACAGAAGTACCTTATGAGTGCACTTAGGCAGCCATAAGTAAATGGCTTTGCCCCTTGCCTCCATTTCCTTGTTCCACAGAAAAGCAGCACCTTCAACTGCTATAATCATTAATAGGTTCTTTTGGCAAGACAAAAATAATAAGATCTTGCCAATACACAGAAAACATCCATGACATTAATGATATGTCCTTCATACAAAAATTTAGACATTTTCTCATGACAAGTAACTGGATTATTTAATCAAATATCACGTTGTAAAAAAGTGTACAAGCGCTAAACTTCCAGGCAAACGGATCATGCTAGCAATAAAATTGAATCACCTTAAAGATTTAGACCCAGATTTCATTCCTGTCCCATTAATGAGGAGATGATTTGGGGGTCAAGCAGGGTGAAAACTTTGTTTTTTAGCTCACAGGCAATTGGGAAAGAAAAAAAAATATGAATAATATTTTTTAGAATTTTTTGTGAAACAAAAATAAATCATTTTAAGTCATCAAAACTGAAACATTTCAATTTGATAATGAGATTTTCATTTTTTATTGTTTTTAAATAAAGTTAAAGGAAGTTCTGAAATGGAAAGTCATTTCAAACCAATTAGAACATTTTGTTCTGAAGATGAATCAAAATTGAACTCTCCTTAAAAATGCCCTTTATTCTTTCATGAAAAATAGCAAATTTGAAACACTAAAGGGAAATTGTTGTGTTCACGTTTACACTCACATACACGCACACATTTGGGGACTGAGAAGCTCTTTCAGCTCTATTTGAGGAACTACTGCTGGCTAACTGCTACTTATTTACAACCCTTTGCTAAAAGGTGTAGCCAATGTTGCAATTTAACACTGTACCTAACCTCCTTGGCAATGCCATGTCCCTAAACTTCAGAAAAAGCAAATTCTCTCATCAATTAGATGAGAGATTCTCTCAAAACAATTATCATCATTCTAGCCCAAATCAAACTTTGCCAATCCAAATTAGTCATAGCATATCTGCCCTAA
The DNA here is from genome assembly GCF_000455745.1 of Alligator sinensis. Taxonomy (NCBI): domain Eukaryota; kingdom Metazoa; phylum Chordata; order Crocodylia; family Alligatoridae; genus Alligator; species Alligator sinensis. Next base: position 1,415,416 of record NW_005842350.1, on the reverse strand, counting down.
ACTAATTTCTGACAAATCACTCTGAGTGGTTTATTTTGATCAAAATGTAGTATGTCTAAAGGCGATTTTGCCCAACCTATTAAACCATAGGTGTTTAATCTTTGGGCCACATCCAACCTATGGATCCCATGGGCCTGTAATCCCACAGGTCTGGAAATATGGTGCAGGGGAGTAGTGGCAGCAATAATTGCTCTGCTGTAAAATTTTGGACGCAGGGGAAGACCTGCAGGGGTAGATAGCATGGCCATTTGCACTAAATCACCAGTCCATGGTGGGGTCAAGGCAGAAGATCACCAGATCGGGTGTTTGGAGGAAGGGGGCGTTGGACCAGTGTGCAGCCAGATCTAGTGCATGGAACCAGGTCAGTGAACAGAACAGCACCCACAAACCTACCCCATCTACAGGATCCAACCAACTGACCAGCCCTGTACCACTCATCCAGTCCACGGGGCCATAAGGTTGAGTATCACTATATTACACCATAATTTATAATAATCAAAGTTTTGAGATTGCCAAAATACAGTCTAATGTCATTTAGAGTGTAGAAGATAGGATATTGCCAGGCAGAAAAATCTCTAAGGCAGATTATGAAAGAAAACATGAAAAATAAAGCAATACAATTTAAGTTATAGTGATCCAAAGCACAAGAGACCTGTTTTTCAATCTTGAGAAAACTAAACAAAATCCACTATAAAAAGCATGCTTAAGCAATCTTTATTTACATTTGTATTGGTTAGCTCAGGGTAAATGCTGTATAAAACAAGTATATTATACACAGCTTTCCCCAGTGTGTTATGCAGTTCAGACCCTTGGGATTTCCCCTATGTTTTTATGCAATTTACTTCTTATAAACAAATCTCCTACTTCCTCTTCTAACAGGGAAAAATATTTTATTGCTATGCTGTTTGGTTTTTGCAATGGCAACATGCCACATACAACACTCCAGCAGATATATGAAACATTTAACATTTTCCTTGCCAAAGTGTAAAATTGTACCCAAGTGTCCGGCAGCATTTGTCAAAAAGATTTTTTGTTCTAACTCCTATTTTCATTTCAAACTTCTTAGGTGATTTTTTTTTTAATCTAAGTAATTTCTGTATCAATTTATTTATTTCTAATAGTAATTGTCATCCCTACTAAAAGTAATACCAAATAAATCAGCAAGTCCTATAGTAGTGTAAACTGCTTCAGATCTTCAGATCTAGGGGTCAGTTTTAAATTCTGGGCCCTCCTCCAATGAATGTTGCAGCTATAGATGTTTAAGAGAAAGTAGTAGTGGACAGTAATGAAGACTGACTTAGCAACAATAACATAAGGACTACTACATATAAGCTGCAGAAAACTTCTATTTAAGAGTCTGAGCTCAGAAGAGTGGGCTTGGATAGGTACAATTCTGATCTCATTCAACACTCTAATCCTAAAGACTTCAATGATAGTATTACTTCAGGTTTTTACCAGTACAAATTGAGAATAAAACTAAAATAGTACTTATATACTCCAATTGTCCTCATTTACAAGTGTTTGATATGGATGTCTGAGCTAAACAAATTGTGGAAAAATTAATTACCCTTTTATAGTGCCAGAATAACTGCACCAAATTAGTTCAGGATGGAAATCATTCAAGCAAATTATCTTCCACACTGCATTCCAGCACAAGGGAAGCAGAAATCCTTCTCATCTGAACCTTTTTGGTGGGCAACTTGCCTGGTGTGGGTTCTGGCCTACGTGGTTTTCTAGTCTAGTGGGTTCCTACTCCTCTATAAGCTAGGGTGGTATAGGAAGCTGGCTAGCTGGCTAATGCTTGCAGCAGACTGCACATTCCAGGCAGGAGAAGTCTGCAGGCTTGTGGGGGACTACAGGCAGTCAGGAGTGATTGCAGGCTGCCTAGGAGAACTGGACCAGCTGTATAGAATGATTAGCTGACCACAGGAAGTTAAATGCTCCTAGAAAGGGTGAGTTAGCTTGCCTAGTGGCAGCAAAACTAAGCTAAAGACTTTGGCTTTCTCGCTAGGAGTTTTTAACTCTCTGTGACTAGTTAATCATCCTCTGCAGTTCATCCAGTTCTCCTAGGTAGCCTGCAATCACTCCTGACTGCATGCAGTTGGATGTAGACCCTTACTCCAGTCTGAAGTGTGAAGTCTGCTGCAAGCCTTTGCCAACCAGCCTACAACAGGTGCCATTAATAGAAAGGGAAGGCAGCATAACAGAAACATGATGTGCTTCTCCTATTCCCAGCTAGGGGACTGTAACCACCTGGCTTAGGTAACAGTGGTCCTCGTGATTCTCACTTAGTTACTAGGAAATCAAGTAGACTAGATAGTGAATAAAGGTGTTGTAATTGTTTTTTTTAATGAACTCCTCCTTCCTCCCTCCTTAGTCTTAAGCAATAGGCAGAAACTGCACAGCAGAGAATCTGGCTTGTTGTAAAGGATGTTATTCAAGATAAATCCTATATGTGAATTAATAATGCATGCAGTTTCAATAATAACAATGGAAATAGCAACAATAATATGCTTTGTATCTTGATCTGAATGTTTGTACTAAATGAGGAATATAGTCACAGAAGTTTCACTAACTGGATTCTTGTCATTTGAAAGAGGAGTTCAACAGGCCCATACAAAAATCGAATAATTAATCTACACAATATTGCCCTTTATTGGAGTGAGAATCTTTGCTCTCTTTTCTACAGGTAGTGCATATAGCAATTCTGTTGAAGTCCATGGTGTTCTGTGAACAAAATGAGTGCAATATATCCACTGTAGAGATGTATAATGTGGATCAGAGAGCTGGATGTTGCCTCCAATGTTTGTGCTTTGTGGACCTTCCATCAGTCTAAATGGCTAAAGGGAAATGACAAACTTTACTTTCTGATCTGAGCTTTTACCTAGGATGTTCCTCTCCAATATAAGATGTTAAGATATCATTTAGAACTGTGTATAAGTGGTTTAGATAGGTAAGCATAAATTTGAGCAAAGTAATGTGGGAATATGGATTTTCTATGTAGGAACCAACAGCTTAAAACCCATACATTAGTTAGTGGGTTATAAAAAAAACAAAACAAAACACCTCACTGTTGTAGAAAATCACAATCTGGCAGCTTGCCAAACTTTAAGTAAAACCTTGGTTCAGGATACAATCATTGAATCACAGGTTTGAAAGGGAATTCTAGGATCATCTAGTCCAATCCCCTGAACAAAGGCAGGATGAGCTATTCCTATACTACCCCAAGCAAAAACTGCTTATTCATCTTTCTTGAAAACCTCCAGTGATGGGCAATCCACAGCTTCCCTGGGCAGCTTGGTCCATCATCCTACTATTCCAACAAGAAAGGGTTTTATTTTTTTCTTCTGAGATGTAACCTTAATCTATTTTGGTTTAAACCCATTACTTCCTGTCCTGCCCTAAGGATTAGGCCAATGCTTGGGTTGACAGTAAATTCTTTTAATTGTTTGGATTAAAAGCAACATCCTAAAATGCTGATTTTGGGGAAAACATTGTGACAGATGAAGCTCAAAAAGTTATTTTAAACATTTCTCAAGAAATGCTTGCTTTGATATTTTACCAAGCAAATGTAAGGTTCATATTGGTTTGGATGTTGTTGGAATTCATTACCTATCCCTAGAAATCAGTAGTGATGACCTCTAGCCTCACTAACAAAATATTTGTTTACAGAAAAAGCTATTTGCTGGTTTTAGCATAATTGACCACAGTAATTATAGTGAAGGGAATATATGTTTTATTTATAATATTGCTGGATAGCTTTTCTTGGCAGCATGTACAGTTTAAGTCTTTAATCCACAAGAAGCATGTTTTCAATGGTCTAACCTAGAAATTATGGGTTTCAAAAAAGTATCCCTGCTTGTTCATATGTTCCATAACTATGTACTTTTAGCTGTGCATATTTTAGTGCAAAGAGAAGGTGTCAGATTGATAGCAGTGAAAGCTGAAGACATAACCAGTAGCTGTACAAGTTTACCACTGCTGCTCTATCAGCGTGCCTTACCCCCGACCCAAAGGGATCATATCTAAAGATGAGAGGGTAACTCAAGCTGCCAGCAAGGCCAGCTGGGATGTAGACATTATGAACTCATTCATTCACTGCAGTAGGCTTCAGACAGCTACCATATGTTAAGGATTTTAGTTACCATACAGACCTGGGCCAAATTCACACCAGTGACCTCCTGGTGAAGGGCTCTGTTAGTCGCTTGCCAAGCCCCTAAGCAATTCAGCCTTTGCAATTCTAACCCTAAATGTTCATTGTAGGAATTTAGTTAAGAGCCTAAGAAAATTAACCTCTCTAGGCCTCTGGTTGATCCACAGGTAAATTCATTTAAGCAAGTAGAATTTGTCAGTATTTCTCTGCTACTTTACTAAGCACACTGTGGAATGTGAAAATGGGAGAAGATATTTCCTTCTGTTTTACTAGCCACTATTTTGAGGCAATATACTGTGCTCCATAATAGGAAATGCATAATTAGTGCACCGTTGCCTTGGGATTACAGTCTGAGTTTATTTCACTTCGTATCTCTTACACGGTCTGTACTAAAATCATGATATTCAGACTTGAGGGATTTTGCATTTGGTTAATCCAGGTGTCTCCACATGAACAAGACTGGCAGACTATGGGGGAGGTGCACTCATGGACAATGTACAAATATGAAAGACGTGTTTTATTTAAAATCTGGGCAATAGGAAAGTAGGGGTATTCTCCCACAAACTAAACTCTAGAGATTAGAGTCTCTAGAATGAGATGTCTAGCATTGAAAACTGTGCAGATTCCCATTATTCTCATTTCCTGTTTTCTTTGACCAGAAGTGAAACCGCTAATAATCTACTGAACTGAATGCGGCTATTTTCTTTGGCTGTTTACAAATTCAGACAGATGGCATAACCCCCTGCCAATACTTGAAACCTTCTTTACTGTGATGTGTATATCTGACGTTTTAAACCAGCTTCTAACTTTGTGAAACGAAATTCATGTTCAAGAGCCATAGTTAGCTAGTCTGCAGATCTGCTATATAGGTGTGCACAAATACAGTATTTTATCTGCAAAATACATATACAGACCGTGGTTTATACCTCTCTCAATTCTTGAGAGTTTTCTTTAGAAATGTATGTCTAGAGCCTTGTTTCTTTATTCACGGTAAATTGAAAACCTGGGACACAGAATGGCAGATTCCAGCAGCATTAACTTGCTGAGCCTTTGCAGACTGGCCCATACAAATAGGGGACAAAAATAAACATTGCCTTTCATTCCTAGACCTTCGGGTCCCGATGTTTATGGCCACCCATTTAATCGATTACAGTAGCAGTGCTCAGACTAAAGAGTCAATCAACATTTTCATTAGTGTTCCTGCTTTTGAGGGCTTTTAGTATCTTGAGCATGGAGAGCTGAAATGTGGTATGCAAGGTTACCACTTGTGAGCAAACAATGACCAGGCCCAATCCTCTTTAATTTATGTGATCTGATTAGATAACAGCCTTAGGTAAAATGGGTACTGGCTTTCAAATAGTGAGGCTACAATCTATTTGGAATGCAAGTGCCTGTCAGAGATCATTACAGCACCAAGATACCTGAAGATGAGTTTAGTAAACACCAGTAAATTCAACTCAGAATTACCCTGGGGGAGGAGAGGTTCAGTTTGAGTCCTTGCCTTAAGGTTATTTTGTTTTGTTTGAGTTTGTTTGTCTATTTATGTAATTCACCAATTATTTTACCAGAAAATAAATTCTTACTGAGATGCAGAAGTTCCTTTCCAGCAAGCAAAGGTGTTCACAGCTGTTATGCCTGTCAACTGGGGCTGGACAGGAGAGCAAACTTAACTAATTAACAGAGTTCCCCATCTGGTGGACTCCATGTACATGACTCCTACACATTACTGCAGCCAAGTTTAGAGCTAATCAGATGAGCTGAAGAGACCCTCCTCTGGGATGAGCAAACAGGAGCTGTGCTAAGCCTAAAGGATATCAAGCCCAAGTTGCTCTTTTCATGAGGACTGATGCAGAAAAAAAAATGACAAGCAGCAATAAACAAACAAACAAGTTTAACATCCAGCCCTATGGTTTAAAACTGGTTTAAAATGTCAATAATCTCTGCTGCCTTGAAAGGAAGAGGTTTTATTACATTTTTGGGACACAGGCTCTATGTTGTCCCAAGGTGAGAATGTTTTATTTTAGGACAAATAAAAACGGATTAGGAAAGGAAATGAAAATTATTCTCTTTCAAGAAGCAAACATCTCAGTTAGGATGTGACTTGATGTGATGTTTTTCTAAGGAATGTGATTTAGTGTTCAAGGAAAGACTCATACTTGTCAAATAAGACTTACTATTACAGATTTATAACTATTTTGGTTAATGTTATATAGGTGTGCTGCATAAAATAAACCAAATAGCAAGCATGGAAAACATTGGACATATGTCTAATTTTAAACTAGACTTGTGTTAATGTAGGATCTCATAAAAACACATTAGTATGTAGCATACCACAATGTTACAACTAATGCTCAGACCATTGTGATTGTTTTCAGGATGTTAAGTATGTTTATTTTTTCTTTTATTGTACAGCAGAGCATAGCAAGACTTTTATGCTTATTGTTTTAAGTCATAAAAACATAGCTACGATGCTTTGCAAAATATTGCCTTCAAAAACAATTTGCTTTTAATTAGTACCTGGATCCCTATAGATTAGATCCAGCAGGACAAAAGAGTAATTGGTACTAGGCAACACTGGGAGTTTGGGCTGCGCTGGGAGTTTGTCAGAAGTCCTGCAAATGAATTTGTCCGTATTTTTGCTGGTCCAGGGGAAGAAAACCTGAGTAACAATCTAGTTCCCAGTTCCCCCTTTACTCCTGGGAGGCTGCTGGGGAGAAGTTGTGGAAAGCAATATGCACTGTCCCCTCTCAATGCTTTTATTTAAATATTTTGTAAGGGGGGCTTCAATTACTACATAGCTGTAAGTCATGAGATTTAAAAAATTGAATACTGCATTCTGTATAGGTCTGTGCAAATGACTGATTTTGTGATTGGATACCAGTTTTGAAAACTTGAAAGAAAAATTCATGTAGGGTCAGCCCAAACCAACTGTTTTCCACAAAATGCTCGCCAAACTGAAAAACAAGGTTTGAGTTTGAAAAATGAAAAATTTGAAAAATTTGAGTTTGAACTGAAAAATACATGTGTTGAGTGGCACAAAATATTTTGTTTTAATTTAGAGATTTTGTTTTTATTTAGAAAACATAAAATGGAGAGGAATTTCAAAATGAGAATCTAATAAAGCATTTCTAAATGTTTCATTTAGGCCCTTTGAAACGTATTTGCTTTCACAATTTAGTGAAATCAACTCACAAAACATGTTGGTATTGTCAGATATGTTTTAAAAAATAAAAGTTTTGCTTGAAAAACATCACTCTTCTACTTCTGTGTTCCCTGCCTTCTAAGCCATTAGATTTAGGCCTCAAACAAAAGTTACATTTTTCACATGATCAGGCCCCTCAAAGTGCTCTACAGTCATGCTGCAACACATGTGCACAGCTGCAGAGTGCTTTTAAAGTGACCGATCACGTGAAAAATTAACCCTCCTCAAATGAGGTATCAAATGAAGGCACTCTGCTTTAGAGCACTTTAGGGAACTTGTGTTCCTTAGGGTTAATTTTTTGCATGATTGGGGCTGGGCTTTTGTGTAATCAGAGACCAAGGGGAAGGAGATTGGGGCAAGCCAGCAGTAGTGAGCTATTCCTTTTATGAGCTGCCAGCTTGCCTGGCCTAAACTGAAAGGGGTTTGGATTAGAGGCTCCTCCCCAACCTTGAAGCACCTCTCA
>NW_005842350.1:1402590-1407531 GCF_000455745.1 Alligator sinensis | reverse complement strand
GGGACAGGCTTGCCTGTGAGGCAGGGAGGCTCCTATCTTCCCCCCACCCTGACCCCAGCTTGGGCCAGGCTTGTGAAAGGATTTGCCCTTCCCTCCCTACTGACAGCTCCAGAGCTGCAGGGGAGGAGAGTGAGGCTGGGGAGAGGGGTGATTCCTCAGTTTGCTAGGCAGGCTCAATTGCCCCCCATCCACCAGGCGACTGTCCGTTGGGTTGTGGGGGGTGCTCTAACTCATAGAGTTTTATGTAAAGCACCATGAGTTAGAGATGGGGCCTGAATGCCTGTCAGTGCCCTTAATGTTTTCAAGCTTTTCCTTATTGGGGTTGAGAGGATTTAATGGGTTTAATGAACCTGTGATTCTCAAACAAATATACTATTTTAAGAGACAATGTCTTTAAAACAAGTATTCTCCTACATTTGATAAAGAGAAAAGACTGGTAACACTGAAGTCTGGTGTCTGGTGCAGGTCGAGTCTCATTATGCAAAGACTCAGCAGTATCAGCCACTACATTGGGAGGGCAGAGTCAATGTTTCATCATTTCTCACCCAATCCATTGACTGTTTTCCTACTTGTTGCAACTCTGTGTAGAAATGGCCTACATGTAGCAACTTCGTGAATACTCCACCCTCCTTATGCTCTTACCCACAATAATGGTAATAAATACAGTAAATTCTGCCCCCTACTCCCTTTTGTAGTTTTATAGAAGGCATCAACATTTGGAGCTTCCTTTATTTCCTTCAGCATGAGACTGAAGAAGAACAAACAAATTCTAGGAACTGCAAAACCAGGTAAAACAACATGAGGATATTACTAAGTTCATCACACTAATGAGCAGGCTTAATGCCACTGAAATGGGTGGTATTGTGCCTTCTCATGCCACTGAGAATGTATCTACTGTAGGGAAGCTGGGGTAGGTAAGAATCAGACCATTAATAGTTTCATAGTTTCGTAGTTTCTAGGGTCAGAAGGGATCTGAACAGATCATCAAGTCCAAACCCCTGCCCTGGGCAGGAATGAGTGCTGGGATCATAATACCCCAGCCAGATATCTATCCAACCTCCTCTTGAAGATTCCCAAGGTAAGGGAGAGCACCACCTCCTGTGGGAGCTCATTCCACAGCCTGGCAGCCCTAACTGTAAAGTAATACCTGACCCTGCTCTCAATCAATTTGTGGCCATTATTCCTTGTTATCCCAGGTGGTGCCTGGGGGAACAGAGCCTCACTTATTTTCTGCTGGTCCCCCCCAGTGAGTTTATAGATGACCACCAGATCCCCTCTCAGTCTTCTCTTGTGGAGGCTGAATAGATTCAGGCCCGTTAGTCTCTCTTTGTAGGGCCTAGCCTGCTGTCTCCTGACTAGGTGAGTGGCTCTCCTCTGGACCCTCTCAAGGTTAGCCACATCCCTCTTGAAGTGCAGCACCCAGAACTGGACACCGTACTCCAACTGCGGCCTGACCAGCACCGCATAGAGGGGAAGGATCACCTCTCTGGACCTGCTAGTGATGCATCTGTAGATGCATGACAAGGTGCGGTTGCCTTACTGACCACTTCCTCACATTGGTGGCTCATGTCCATCCTGGAGTCAGTAATGACTCCAAGATCTCTTTTAGCCACTGTGTTGTTGAGAAGGGTGTTCCCCAGCCTATAGGTATGTTGCGGGTTCCTTCTCCCTTGCACTTGTCTGTGTTGAATTCCATTCTATTCTCATCTGCCCACCTCTGTAACCTGTCTAGATCTAGTTGGATTCTGTCCCTCCCCTCCAGTGTGCCCACTTCTCCCCACATCTTTGTTATCAGTGAATTTGGACAGCGTGCTTTCCACGCCCACCTCCAAGTCACTGATGAAGATGTTGAATAGCACAGGCCCAAGGACTGAGCACTCCTCCAGTCTTCAGAACTGTAAGAATTATCTAGTCTAGCAGAAGTGGCACATGTAACAATCAGAATGACAGCACTGCTCTTAAACCTCCAAAAGAGAACATATATATCTGGCAGTGAATCTGAGCATTCAAGTACTGGAGAACTGGATGGAAAAGGAGTAGAATGAATAAAGGAGGAACATTCCTTGTAGGGAGATATGCTATGACTATTTAAAAATAAAAACAGTACAAAATTTACAAATGTATATTTTGAAACTTATCCATTTGTGGTGGGAACAAGGTGTTGTAGAAATGTTGCATATCCTGTGATGGGTAGCAAAGCCATTAAACCACTAGGGGTATACAGAAGTTGCTTTTTTCACCACTTGAATGAGGCACTTTGCTACCATGACTTAACACAAGTGCATGGCTTTATAGCCTGTTAAAAATGGGTACAGCACTTTAAATTAACCCATTTTGAATGAGGTATTACAATTGAAGCACTGTATTTTATATCACTTTAGCAACCTACAGCACTTTAAATAACTTCTGAACACTGGTCAAATTTCTGACCACTGGAGAAACTCCAGGAGGCTGTGGAGTACCCCTTTCCTCATAGCCTGGAAAGTGCAGGGAAGCTCAGAGCTCCTTGTTCCCCCTCACTACATGTTTAAGAGCACTGTAACTTCATAGTGCTATAAAAAGTTCTCTAAATTACAGTACTATAAAACATCCGCCTGGGTTACACATGTATGGAGCACTTCTGTACACACCCTTGGTTAGGATTTTCAAAAGCATTGGTTTAATTCTCCCTGCTTTGAAGTCAATGGTGGAATACCTTTTGACTTATGTGGAAACTTTGTCGGACTTTCGGTGTTCCTGAAAACATCCACAAGATTTTATTTTTGTTTCAGACTGGAATGAAAACATCTTTCTATACAATGGAACAATCATTTCCCAGCCAGGTCTAACCCCATCCCAATATTTAAAACAGTCATTACTATGATGCATATATCTGAAGTTTTAAACCAGCTTCTAACTTTCATGAAAAAAAATTGTGTTCAAAAGCCATAGTGAACTAGTCTGTAGATCTGCCATATAAGTGTGTGCAAATACAATATTTTATTTGCAAAATACATATACAGACCTTATGGGTAGGATAGCCCTTTCAAGATCAAAGGCTGGCCACATACTATGAAAAGCACTTTATTTATAATAAAAAGATGTGACCATAGTATGTTTTGGATTCATCTTAGCAGATACGCCATCTAAATTGAGGTGATCAAATAGGATATGAAATGCTAGCAAAAGGGAAGACAAAATCTCAAATGACTGATGCGTCACTCAGAAAGAGTAAACTACCAAAGTAAATTAGTCCAATTAAGGTAAAATAATTTGTATGGGGACACTGCCTGGACCGTAAAGGTAGCCCACAATAATATTAGTATTGTTTTGGTAGGCTTATGGTAAGCTTTTGGCCACAGCTTTTGATGTACAAGATCAGTGAAATGGCTCATTGTCATAATAGTGCCATCCACTGAAGGCACGATTTTAAACCTGTTTTGCAAGCCACCTTCTGCCCTATTATACTACAATGCACTGAATTTAATACCATGATCCTTGAAATATAGAGACTGCAAACATACTCACACAATGTCAGCAACGAAAAGAGGTAAGTAAGATTTTGACTGTGCAAACATGAATGCCATGCCTCAGCATTCCTCAGCAGAGGGAATACCAACATCCAAACACTTGTAAATGCTAGTATGTTCATACACGAACCCAGTCTAGAACATCGTATCTCTTGTTAACCATTCTAGATTCCATATACAGCTTTTGATGGCCAGTTACATCAAGTTTTCCATGTTATTGCACCAGTTTTACTAATAGAAAAAAATACTAGTATATTAGAGGTTTGTCCTTCATTCTTTTTGTTTCTGTTATTTGGCAACCAATACATTAAATGAATGACTCTGCAGTGTCTTTCCAAAATGTATAAGACTTAGCCAGTGCTAGAAGCTTGAAAGCAAGCTGGACTTCACAGCAATGCATTTCCTTCTCTCATCCTTTCCCCAGCCACCCCCAGAGATCAGCCAAATCACTTAAACCTGATTCAGGGTACATTTTTTAAAATGTCATGAGTGATTTAAATTCATCACTCTCCAAGAACATCCAGGGTCAGCTGTAAAGCTGAAATTCTATGTAAAATTCTTATTTTATTTTATTTTATGTTATTTTTACTCCTTAACCTCTAAGTAGCGAACAACTTACCTTCCAGAGCCCCCTTCATCGTGTATAATTTTATCTCTAACAAAACATTCTCATTGTCAAACTCCGCTTGTTAGCAAACGCCTTTAACTTCCTGGTAAAGGGTCATTTTTAGTTATATGTCAAGGACTGTAAAAAACTGAGACAAGAATTTCTTCATGTAGTTTCAGAACCTTGAAATGTATAGAGACCTTATGCATTAAATGGAATACCGTCATGCTAGGGATGTATTTGGTTTAAAATGCATTTTTCCCTTTTACTCATGAGAAAGGCTATCAGTACAACTGAGATCAGCATTTTAGCACCTCACTGTAATCTATATCAGTATAAAATATATATAATGCTATATAACATACATAATGCTATGTATTATACCATATATAATACAATATATTGCTATTTCATGTCTCAAAGATGTAGCACAGAAAAAGTCTTTTTTTTTTTATTCCAGACTCTAGCTCTGTATCTGCATTGTTCCTTCACTAACAGAAATCCAACAGTCACATTGTTTCTGTGATTCTCATTCAATTAAAATTCCATTAAACTGCATAACTGCAGTGGCTCTATTTTCAGATCAGTTCACTGAAACTTTAACCCTGTTTTGAGGTCAGAGACCATAGTGATGGGTGTGATATAAGAACCGAAAAAGAACAGCAAATCTATATTACCTGTTGGCTGGCTGTCCTATAGTGTATCGACTACATACTTGCTGTCTTTTTTTCCATTTCTACCATGCAGCAGTTATAGCTTTGAATTTTCCTCTGTCATTTTTCCTATATCAAACTAATAACAATGATTAATGATTTTCAGAACAAC
>NW_005842350.1:1376755-1402559 GCF_000455745.1 Alligator sinensis | reverse complement strand
TACAAGGACCCAATGGCACAGCTTTAGCTGTAATGGCAAGGGTATGATTGGCACAGCTTTTTTTGTTTTGTTTTTGCTAGCTAAGTAGAAGAAAAAAAGAGGGTTTTTTTACAGGAGAGGAAATGGGGATCTGTGTTCTCCTGTCAAAAGCAGAAACTCTGTTTAAGCCCATTTCTGTAAATAATATCAAGGAAATGATCCAATTTTAAAATACCATGATCTGTCACTTAAACAGTGAACTTGCACTGTTCTTGTGTTTCTCCACTGCAGTTCTGCAAGATGTTCCCCTGTCTTTGTCATATGTCATCAGTCACATTAATACTTAGCAACAGCAGGCTCCTGATTGATGCTTTCTCAAGAAACATAATTTTTTTTCCACTGCTAATTTATTTATTGTAGCTCCCATTTTCTTTTCTTTACTTTGAAGCCTCCCATTGACTTTAATTAAAGTCACCCTAAGCCCATACCTTGGACAAGGTTTTTATTTTAAAAAGAAACATAGAGTTAGCATGCTTGCCAGATGGATTTTCCCGGAGCTCTCACAGCTCTAATTTACACTGCAGTCACATCAGGATGTGGTTGAAAGAAGCTTTGCGTTTCCTGCTTGTGCATGCTTTGGATGCATGACCTCAAGATGTCAAGAAGTCAGTGGGTCATGGGTACAAGTCCGGCTCTACAAGTTATGTTTTCTGGCTTGTAGATATGTAGCACGTAAACAACTTTTGAAGATAGAGGGTTTGTAGCTCTTAAGGCTTAAGGAAACTACGAGGTTAGCTGTTTGTGTTTCTAAGGAGACTTGCATATTTTCATCTTACAACTTCTAAAGTCTTTTGACTTCTCAATATTCCAAGCTTTTGGGGGAAAAATAAAGGATGACATGAAATCATATAGCAAAATCCAGTGTGGGAATTAGTTATCAATATTTGATCTTAAAAATGTGTTCAACTGGTGTGTTTCTTTCCAGTTGGATTTGTTTCCCTTCATCATTATTTACTGCTTTACATTGGCTTCTGTTCAGCTTGCAAGTAGATGCAGCTCTGTAGAGGGAAAGATTCTTGAACCCAATTTAACCCTGGCATCCTATCTTCCTGTATAGAAAAAGGAGTCATAATGGGATGCAGGTGCAGCTGATATGTTCTTATTGGTATACTAGAGGGCACTTTCAAGGGCTCCTGGAAGCCTCTTGTTAAAATGCCACCATCACTTTAACAGATTGGAATAATTTCCCTACCTTTTTGAAAAACAGTTTCAGTATCACACACTGCTACATACTTGCAAGACTTACACCTGGGCTTTTGAAATACAACCACACAATTTTTTGCTTTTTCTTTTGATTGAACAAAATAGCCAGTATTTTCTCTGTCTCACACACACACACACACACACACACACACACACACACACACACACACTGGGTCTAGCCCTCAGAACCACGATGCAGTAGCTCATCTCTTCTCCATCCCTCTTTCTTCCCTGTCATGCAGAGATTCAGCTCAGAAGATAATCTACTGAATATTTTTTTTTCGGGTCAGGAGCATAACATACCTGTTTTTAGCAGGATGCATGCAATATAAGAATGATGGGGAAAAATAGGTTGGGTTGCTAGTTTTGTGGCCTCTCCCTCTGGTTATGGTTTTGAAAAAGCATTTTTTTATTTAAATAGAAACACGCTGGCTGTGTCTGCATGAGCGGCAGACTGAGCAGTTGTTACTGTGCCGTCATTTAGTACTTGCATAAGCTTGCATAAGCAAGTACTAAATGACTTCACAGTAACTGGTGTTACTGAGTAGTACTGTCACCACATGTTTTTTTTTTCCTATGCTACTGAACAATAGCAACAAGCTACTGTGCAGTAGTTCACTACTACTGTGCAGTAGCATCATGTCACAGTTAGTACTTGGCAAAGCTACTTTATGGTAACAATGAGCTACTGTGCAGTAGCTTGTTGGTATTCCTTAGTAGTGTCTCATGTAGACATGCCCACTGGGCATTGCTACTGCACAGGAGCATCACATGGCAAAAATCATGATGTGACACTACTGCACAGTAATATTAGGCTACTGTACAATAGCACCAGTAAACAGCATCCACCAACACTCCTGCACAGTAACTCATACATGCACTGCCTTGCACTGCATCCTGGGACCTAAGTGGCCTAACTCTTCTTCTATTGCAAGTCAATGAAAATTTCATCGTTGATTTAAATGGAAGCATAATTAAGCCAAAGTTGTATCACAGGGGGCGTGTCTACCCATGCAAGTATGGTGCCTGAATAAACTACAGAGTTTATTGCTCTGGAGTTTATTACTCCCGGGCACATGTTCAAACAGTGTATGCGGGAGTAATTAACTCTGGAGCAATAAGTTCCACAGTTTATTCAGGCGCAGCACGTACAGCCCAGGTGGAGCAGCCACAGCTGGAGGGGGACCCCAGGGCTCAGCCTGCCAGGCTGGGGCTGCACCCCTGGCCTTACTGTGCTGCAGAGGGGCTGACTGGGGCACAAGGAAGCTTCAGTGTGGGGCTATCTGGCAGGCAGCCCCCTCACTGAAGCACCCTTGCGTCAAAGCCAGCTGGGCAGCATCTACATTTGTGCTGCTGTGGAGTTTTTAACTTCACAGTTTTTTTACTACACAGCAGGATAGTATTTACAATTTAGTATTTACTATCCTGCTGCACAGTAAACTAGTTTACACCAGCCTAAGAGGGGTATATGTGTAGACACCAAGACTTTTACTGCACAGCTAATTAGTCTACTGCACAATAAACATCCCATGTAGATATGCCCAGAGTAATGGGAAACATTTCTGTGGCATCTGGTTAAAATTTTGGCTGCACATAACATTTTCATACCTGTTTCATCCTTACCCAGAATCAATTTCTTTTCTTCACAACTGGGGATAAAGAAAGACATTTCTAACTGATTCTGGCATTTTTACAGTCCCCCACAATTAGTATTAAGGACATAGAGCCAACCAGTGCCTTGAAAATCAGAGTAACAACTTGATTAGGATGAACTCTAATCCTTCATGGATGTTGAAAATCTCACATTTCATCCAAAGTTGGAACGTGCCAAGTTGTGCCCTGATTCTGTTTGGGGCCTGTGACTGCTATTGCAATAAAAAGAAATGACACAGATAGTGTTATAAACAGTGTGCATCTATTATAGATAAATGTGAGTAGTAGTAGCTGTAATAAAGGTAGCAACAGTAGTAATATTATATAAATTTATCAATGATAAATGCATTATAAATAGAGCTTTGTAATGTGAATCTATATTGTGTTTTGTTTCTACTGTTGGGTATCCTTCTGGATAACAGGAATGTATAGCTACCAAAAAATAAATAAATAAAGGAAGAAGAGAACATGCAAATTCCCTTCCTCTCCCAACATTTTGGAAGTATTTGTAAGGCCAGCCCAATAAAATCAATAGGAAACTCCTGTTTACTTGAATGGATTCAGAGTCGGAGTCAAACTACTCCTGCTTAAAGCTATAAACTAACCTTTCGTGAGACCTAAGAAGGTGCTTTGCTTAGGGGCAAGCACTTCCCTAATTGCTTATTTCAGGGTTTCTTATATCTCCCTTTGAATCAACCCATGCTGGTCAATATTAAAGACAAGAATTGGAATTGGTGGCTTCCTGGTCTTATCTACTTCAGCAAGTCATCTGTTCTTATGCTAATAGCATTGCTCAGAAATGGTAAGAAGTAGGGCTGTGCGAAGCTTCAGAAGCCGATTTGATTTGGAGGAGATTCAACCCGATTCAGCAAACAAATCTCTGTATCCAAAATGAATCAGGAGACCCATTAAAAGGTCCGAGATGAATCAGAAGTCTCTAAACTGATTCAGAAAAGGTTTGGCACCAATTCGGAGATTTAGCCATAGACTAAATAGGCAGCAGTCCTCACCGTGCAGGACAGGACACAACTGCCTCCAGCTGCTAAGACTGTTGTGGTGGGCAGAACGAGGAGGGAAGGGGCTTGGTGGGGACAAATCAACAACCCCACAGTGAGGGAGGGATTGGGACTAGGGCTGGGACAAACTGCCCAGCCAGGGGAGAGGGGCAGATCAATGCCCCCACAGCGAGGGAGGGATTGGGGCTGGGGCTGGGGTTGGGATGCAGGCTAGGGCAAGCAATGCCCAGGGACGGGGTGGGGTGGCTCATGCCTCTGCATGCTGCTGGTCTGGGAACTGCTAGTGTGGCGGCATGTGTGGTGGCTCTCATCGCTTCTCCTGCCACTGGTCCAGGAGGGCATGGGGTATGGGCATGTGGCATAAGATCTACACAGGGTGGGCAGGGCTGGGGCTGTGCCAGCCAAAAGGCGGAAGGGGGTGGGAGTGGGAGCTATGCCCCATCCAACTCACCCAGCCCATGCATGGACAGCAGAAGACTGAGTCACTACACTGCCTCCAGACAAGTGGCATACAGTGGCCCGGCTTCCCCACACTTCCTGGACAAGCAGCAACTTTGGCCCGGCTGGGCAAGCAGAGGCAGGGCATGTGGGGAGGGGGTGTGCCTCTAGATCAGGGTGGGGTGGGCGGTAGAGAGAGGCTATGTGGGGGATGCAGTGAGTTTTTGGGTAGCATATGCCCCCCCTATGCCCTGCTGCCACTTGCCCAGCCAAGGCGAAGCTGCTGCTCATCTGTGAGGCGTGAGGAGGCCGGGCCAGCTCCCGCTGCTGTGCGCCACTTGTCCAAAGGCAGCACAGGGGCTCAGTCTCATGCCAGCCCCATGCTGGCTTGGTTAGTGGTGGAGGAGCATAGCCCCCACTCCCAGTGCCTTCCGCCTTTTGCCCAGCATAGCCCCGGCCCTGTCTGCCCTGCGCAGATCCTGGGGCACGTGCCCTCACCCCAGGCCTTCCTGGACCAGCGGCAGGAGCATGGACAAGCCAATACAAGTGCAGCTCCCAGACTGGCAGCGTGCAGCAGCACGAGCCATCCCACCCCGTCCCTGGCCAGGGCTGTGCTTCTGGCAGCAAGCCCCCTCTGCTAGACTGTGCTCTGCAGGGCATGTGGAGCCAAGATTATGCTCTGGAGGCTAGCCCCTGTCACCCTCCACCCAACTCTGCTCTGCATAGCAAAGCAGGTGGAGCCAGGGCTGCACTCCAGTTGGCTAGCCCCAGCTGCAGCCCAGAGCACAGCCCTGGCAGCATAGCCCCCACTCCCAGTGCCTTCCGCCTTTTGCCCAGCATAGCCCCGGCCCTGTCTGCCCTGCGCAGATCCTGGGGCACGTGCCCTCACCCCATGCCTTCCTGGACCAGCGGCAGGAGCATGGACAAGCCAATACAAGTGCAGCTCCCAGACTGGCAGCGTGCAGCAGCACGAGCCATCCCACCCCGTCCCTGGCCAGGGCTGTGCTTCTGGCAGCAAGCCCCCTCTGCTAGACTGTGCTCTGCAGGGCATGTGGAGCCAAGATTATGCTCTGGAGGCTAGCCCCTGTCACCCTCCACCCAACTCTGCTCTGCATAGCAAAGCAGGTGGAGCCAGGGCTGCACTCCAGTTGGCTAGCCCCAGCTGCAGCCCAGAGCACAGCCCTGGCTCCACCCACCCCATGGAGCACAGCCTGGTGGTGAACAGGTGAGGCTAGCCTCCCAGAGTTCAGCCCAGCCCATGCAGATCCGGGGGCACATGTCCACTCCTATGCCCTCCTGGATCGGTGGCGTGAAGTGGTGGGAGCTCCCCTCCCCAAGTTCCACACTTCCCCCCACCCCAGCTGGGCAGCTTGTCCCAGCCCCAATCCCTCCCTCACTGTGGGGGTATTGATTTGCCTCCCCCATGCCCCTTCCCTCCCCACTCTGCCCACCACAACAGACTTACCAGCTGAAGGCAGCTGTGTCCAACATCGAGGACTGCTACCTGTTTAGTCTATGGCTGAATCTCCGAAGCGGCGCCAAATATTCAGATCCGATTCAGCCGAATCGAATCAGAACAGCGATTTGAATCACTAAATCAAATCACTATCCCTCTGAATCAGCCAAATCCAAATACTTGCTGTTTCACAGAGGCCTAGTAAAAAGTGGTAAACCAACTACCGCTGGTGAAATGGTCACATTGGATAGTTTTCAAAATAATCTGTTTCATCTGATTTAAGAAGAACAAGCAGAACAAGTTAGTCATTTATTTACTTGTCCCTCTAAGTGGCAAGAATAATCTTTCATGTATTTGCAATATTTTCATATGAAAATTTCACTTCCATGTAGTGTGTAGGTTCCCTGATATTGGTGGACCTTCATTAGACTAATGTTAATTATCAAGAATACAACAATGGATGAGGTTTATCAGTGTAGAATGGTGGAACTCTTCAAAATACAGGGCCTATTCATTAAGAGAAAATATATTATCCTCATCATCGCAGCCCTAATCCTCTTCCCCCTGAAATCTATGGAAACATTGCCACTATCTTCATCAACAGCTGAATAAGAGCCTATGTAAGCTCTGTGATTTTAAAAGAACATCCATCATATCACATTGCAAAATCAGTAGCAACTTTTTATCAGTGATACTCAGAAGTCTTCAGAATTTAGGTCAATGTGAACGTTCATGAAATGCCACTGTTGTATGTTGTTTCATAAATATTTGGTTATTTATAGCACAGGCTGGCAGAGACTGTTGTAGATCTGTTTGTTTTTTTTTATTTCAAGCCTACTTTTCAGTGATTTTGGCATTGCCTGTTTCAGATTTTAAACACTGTTTATGTGATAGCCAGGCTGTACGTCCAATCATGGAGTATAGGATCTAATCCAAAATCCATTTAAGTAAGTGAGAGTCTTTCCATTGACTTCTATGGGCTTTGGATCAAGCATGATTTGAGCCTGATTCTCTTCTTATATATATATCAGTTTTATTGTCATGTAGCTATGGGTACACAAGATGCTTTACTGTACAGTAACTTAGTTTACTGCACAATAAGTGCATGCATCTACATGTGCACATGCTTACTGCACAATAAAAACCCCTAATTGGGAGTAAATTTGCTACCTGCAAATGTAACTAGCAAATTTACTTGTGAGTACTTACTGCATAGTAATGCTCATGTAGACACTACCCAGGAGCAAATTTGCTCCCGGTTAGACTCACCACTTGGGGGCAGCCTGAAGCTAGTCCCAAGCCTCTGGGCTGAGGGCTTCTCTTGCCCCAGGGCAGGGCCAGCTATATGCCTGCCCCAGCCTCAGGCCCTTAAAAGCCCGCAGGGCAGTTTTAGCCTTTGGGGCACATGAAGACAGCCTGATGCCCCTCCAGGCACCTGTGTCCCCTTTTGCAGGCTGCAGGCTAGCTGCATCAGCCTGCCTGCATCCTGGTGCTGCTGCCTGGCACTGCAGTGCTATGTGGCTTCCAGACCTACACTGTCCAGGCCTGCAGGCTGATCCCAGCTCCTGCCAGGTCTGCCAGTATCCAGGCCCAGCTGCAGGCAGCTTCTGGCCACTGGGGCCAGCTCCAGCTGCCCAGAGCCCACCCCCAGCAGTCTGCCCAGAGCCTACAGATGCTGTGGAGCATCACCTTGCTGCATAGCTAGCAGTCCTGCACTGTACCCCTGTGCTGGGTGCTTCAGACAGCTGCATAGGTCCAGCAGCACAGGGACAGCCATGAAGAGGCCCAGAGAGCCAGCATGGGAGCCCCAATGGCCTCATCATCACTGTTCATTGCCCACCACCTGGAGTCCCAACTGGTTCATGGAGAAGACTGGCAACCTCATGGCACTGTGGGATGAGGCAGAGGTGCAGCAGCAGTTCACATGGGACAGATGCTCCAACGCTCATGTCTATGAGGGGTTGTCAGGTTGGATGCAGCAGTGTGAGCATGACTGGTCAGCATAGCAGTGCCACATAAAGGTCAAGGCCTTGTGGGCAAAGTGGGTTTGCATCTCCAAGCACAATCATCAGTTGAGAAGTACCTGAAAGACCATGCCCTTTGTACAGCGGCTGACAGAGGTCCTCACATCCTGGGACCCAGCCCACAGCTGCACTGTGTATAGCAGCATGGGTGGCCAGCCCAAGCCCCTGCCAAGATCTGGCACCCATGGTGATATGTCACTGAAGGAGGGCCCCTTGGGGCACTAGCAGCCCACTCCATTGAGCTTCCCAGATGCAGCCTCCATAAGCAGCTTGGGGAGCCCTGGCCAGTGTCTGCCCTGATAGCTGTGCAGACTCAGCCCCAGCCACAAGGCACAGCTGGCTATGTCACTGGCTGCCATCACTGCCAGATCCTCTCTGGTGGTGGGGTCTGCCCAGATACCTGCAGGCCACACCCTACCATCTGAGGACATCGTCCAGAGCCACACACCATCACTGTCAGCTGGGACCCAGCAGAGCCACTGGCCATGCCAGCCCCAGCCATATGGTAAGCCCCACAGTGTTGGGAGGGTCTTCCCTGCCCTGGCCCCTGCCCCTGCTCTCCCTCCCCCACCTGGCCAGACCACACTCTTCTGGCCCCTCTCTTTCACCCTCCCCTCCCCCAAAAGCACACTGGGAGTTGGAAGACAGTTCAAAGCATTATTGAGCAGCCTGTGGACCCACAGCTAGGAGGACATGAGCCTTTCACACACTGAGGAATGCATCAATGCCAGCGGTGATGTCCTTGTGGTGCAGAGGGCAGAGACACACAGCACAGCCACAGGTAACCCTCCAGGTGATAGAGGAGGTTTCAGGGAAGCCTGGGCCAGCATCCAAAGCTGTTGAAACTTAGGGTCCTGTGTCAACTGCACAGCTGCACCTGGGGCA
Source organism: Alligator sinensis (assembly GCF_000455745.1). NCBI lineage: Eukaryota > Metazoa > Chordata > Crocodylia > Alligatoridae > Alligator > Alligator sinensis. Next base: position 1,393,845 of record NW_005842350.1, on the reverse strand, counting down.
CCATGATGATCAGCAGCATCAGGGCATAGTGCATCAGGCACCTCTTGATCCACACAAAAAGCTCCTTGCTCAGTGCTCAAACATGTGCATCAGGGGCATGCTCGGGGTACAGCTCCAATATGGGGGGGGGGTGGGCCTGGCCCTGGAGCACCTCCCCAGAGACATGCCCTGTAGTGAGGGCAGAGGCATGGGCTGCTCCTCATTCCAGTTGTCTGGGAGCCCCACGCACTTGAATGCAGGTGCCATGGGCTGGACAGCAGCACAGGAGACCAGTGGGCCTTCAGGGGGGACAGGGCAGCAGGGTGCTGCCAGGAGCCTGTCCTGTCCTGGACTGAGGAATGGGGCAGGGGAGGGAGGCTGCCTGTGTCCAGGCCCCCTCCCCCTGGGGAAGGAGCAGGAAGGGGGGGCTCAGCCAGTGGCTGCCTGGGCCTGGGCCTGCCTGCTCAACTTATCATGGTACATGGACATCCATGCATGCCCAACCCCTGATATGAGGCTGAGCACCACATGGTCCCTGGTACAGAGCATCTTATCTGAAAAATATTGCAAACTCTCATAAACAGCTTCTTTCTCATGGCTCTGCAGGCCCTGCAGCTGCACATGGGGAAGAGGCTGCAGTTGGCAGCTGGGATGTGGCCTCAGAGTCACTGATGCCCACATCTGGGCCCTAGAGTGTGCCAGTTCTGCCAGAGGAGGACCCCAAATAGGACCATCCTCCTGGACTGGTGATGATGGCATCATAGTTTCATAGTTTCATAGTAGCTAGGGTCAGGAGGGACCTGAACAGATCATCTAGCCTGACCCCCTACCACAGGCAGGAATGAATGCTGGGTTCACAAGCCCCTCCTCTTGAATTTGCCCAAGGTAGGGGCAAGGACCACTTCCCTGGGAAGTTGGTTGCAAATTTTGGCCACCCTAACAGTAAAATATTGCCTTCTGATCTCTAACCTAAACCTATTCTCCATCAGCTTATTACCATTGTTCCTTGTCACCCCAGGTGGTGCTGGGGAGAAAAGGGCTCTACCTATTTGTTGTTGATCTCCCATGATGAGTTTGTAGGCAGCCAGTAGGTCTCCCCTCAGCCTCCTATTGCTGAGGTTGAACAGGGTCAGGTCCTTCAGTCCCTCCTCATAGGTCCTGTCCTGCTGCCCTCTCACCAAGTGGGTGGCCCTCCTCTGAACCCTCTCCAGACTGGCCACATCCCTTTTGAAGTGTGGAACCCAGTACTGGATGCAGTACTCCAACTGCAGCCTGACCAAAGTCGCATAGACGGGGAGTATCACCTCTCTGGACCGGCTTGAGATCAATAATGACTCCAAGATCCCTTTCTGCCTCTGTGCTTTCAAGAAGGGAACTCTCCAGCCTGTATGTATGCTGTGGATTCCTTCTCCCAAGGTGCAGCACCCTGCATTTGTCTACATTGAACCCCATCCTAGTCTCATCTGCCCACTTTTGTAGTCTGTCTAAATCTAGTTGCAGCCTCTCTCTCCCTTCAAGTGTATCCACCTCGCCCCACATCTTAGTGTCATCAGGAAATTTGGACAGTGTGCTTTCCACCTCCTCGTCCAAGTCGCTGATGAAGATGTTAAACAGTGCGGGCCCAAGGACTGAGCCCTGGGGGACCCCACTGCTCACATCTCGCCAGGTTGAGTACCACCCGTCCACCACTACTCTCTGGGTGCGCCCCATCAGCCAACTTTTTACCCATCCAACTGTGCAGGCATCAATGCCACAGTCGCTTAATTTATTGATGAGGATGGGGTGAAAGAGAGTGTCAAAGGCCTTCTTAAAGTCTAGAAAGACTATGTCCATGGCAACACCATCATCCAAGGTTTTAGTTACTTGGTTGTAAAAGGCAATCAGTTTGGTCTGGCAGGACCTGCCTTTGATAAACCCATGCTGATTGCCCCTGAGCATGATCTCCCCTGCAGGCCCCCCACAGATGTGCTCCTTGATGATTCTCTCCAAGATCTTTCCGAGCACCAAGGTGAGGCTTACAGGCCTATAGTTACTTGGGTCCTCCTTCCTCCCCTTCAGAGGACTGTTTTACAGATGCATGAGCCTGGCAAGCAGAGGACATGTCTTGCCAGGACAGGTGGCAGGAGAAGGATGCAGCCCATGAGAAAACACAGGATTGGTGCAAGGAGGTGCTGGACTGGTGTGAGGAGGCATGGGACTGGGTGACCTGGGAGTTCTGGGTGCAGCTCCTAGCCCTGGAGCGTGAGCAGGTAAAGGCCCTGTGGGAGCAGAACACAGTCTTGGGCAGGGCACTGTAGGCTACAGACAATGACCACTGGGTGCTGGACACTCTCCTGGCCCTGATGGTTTCTTTCATGCTACCCTCTAACTGGCCCCCAGCCCTAACACTGCCTGCCCCCTGACAGCTGCCCACTGCCCAGCAGGGTTGAGGTCCAGCATTGCCCCCACCAGTCAGGACCCCCTGCCCCATCCCCTACCCCGGATCCCCTGCCCCCCAGCCCCCTCACCTGTGCCCAGGCCTGCTGCCCAGGCATGAAGCCAGAGCTTCCTGCAGTGGGGCCAGGACCACACACTGGCCCTGCTGGCCCTGGCCACCAGCTGCTGGATGGGGAGCCACCCATGCTGGGGGACCAGCAGCCTCTGCTGTCAGGGAACTCAGTGAGTCTCCTCTTGCTATGGCATGAGCACCCATGAGAGAATGGCCAGAAGCCAGGGTGCTGGCTGCCTGTCCCCAGGTTCTGCATCCTAGAAGCCCGCACCCCATGGCTCCCCACACTGGGAGGACATGCACACAAGCACAGCACTTCAACTGTAAATAGTTTGCATGGGGAAGAGGGTGTTTTATTGTTGGTGGGTGGGGTGGGTAATGGAAAGGCTTTGTGGTTGTGAGGGGAGAGGGACTCAGTTTGTTGCAGAGGGAGGTGGGGGTGTCTGCTTGATATGAGTAGAATAAAAACTGTTCTTCTGAGATGTGTCTGCAGTGAGCATGGTGCTGGAAGTGGGCGGAGAGGGTGGGGAGGGGGTGGTCCATCAGTTGCTATCCAGGGAGGATACAGTGGGGAGTGCAGGAGGAGGTGCTCAGCCAACACCTCTTGCACTCAGTGCCCTGGCCCCTGGGGCTGGGTGTGCAGCTCAGCTGGGCCCTCGGGGGAGGTGGGGAGGGCACCCATCACTGTTGTTGCTGCTACAGGTGGTGCTCCTGCTGCCTCCACCCAGGCCACATGAAACAGCTCCCCCAGCCTTGTAGATGTAATGCAGCATGCAGGCTGAGACGATGACCTGGGGTATGTTTTCCTTGGTGAACTTGAGGCAGGCAGTGAGGGTGCACCAGCAGCTCTTGAAGCTACTGAAGGGACATTCCACCAGGGCATGGGTCCGGCTCAGGCACCAGTTAAAGTGGGCCTGGCAGGGGTCCAGCTGGCTGGTGTAGGGCCACATGAGACAGGGCAGGAGCAGGTAGGTGGGATCCCTGATGAGGGGTGGGACCACCATGGCACCCAGCTGTGGGTCCAGCAACCCTGGTGCAAAGTGGTCACTCTGCACCAGGGCTGGCAGAGTGCAGTTTTGGAAGATGTGGGCATTATGGGCACTGCCCACCCAGCTGGCAGTCATGTGCATCAAGGCACCATGGTGGTCCACGATGGACCCACCCAGGACCCCGATGCACTGGGGGAATCCCAGGGCATGAAACTCCGTCAGCACTGCTAGGGGGTCATGCATTCAATACACCATGTACTCCAGCATGTCCTGGAGGGCACCACACACCTCCCCAGCAGTGGCCTTGCCCACCCCAAAGAGATGGCCCACATGGTGGCCCTTCACTGGTTGGCATGGCCAGCTTCAGCAGGGCAAGGGACAGCCATGTGTCCATGGGGAGTGGCAGCCATATGTTGGTGTCCTGCCACTCCAAGTGCTGGCAGAGCTGCTTCAGGAGGTTCAATAAGGTGGCCCAGGTTATCCTGAATGCCTCCAGCCACTTATCATCCCACATATGCTGGATGACATGCAGCCACCAGTCCTGACCGGCCCAGTGTGTCCAGAGGTGGTGGAGCTGAAGGCCAAAGAAGGCGAGGGAAGCCCCAGTGGTGGCATCCAGCAACCCATTGTCAGCATCCCTGCTGGGGCCCAGCCAGCTACATGGGGCCCAAGCAGCATGCACAGTGGCAGCAGCCGGGGAAGCCAGGAGGGCCTAGACAGCTATGGGCCAGCCCATAGTCACTGTGGCTGGCTAGTAGGACCCTGGGGCACTGGCCATCACTGCCAGGGACAGGGGCTAGAGCAGCCATGGTGCGGGAAGGAAGAGGTGGTGAAAAGAAAGATTCCCTGTGCTGTCCCTATGCTGTGCATGCTGCTCCTGGCCAGGGAAGTGGCTGGCCAGGGAGCAAAGAGTGGGGCTGGCTTTTCAAGATGGCTGCTGGCTCCTGGCAGCTGCAGCTGGAGCCTTGACCTCCCCCCCAGTGGTAGCAGAGGGCCACTGCAGGGCCACAGAAAGTGGCAGCAGTTTGCTGCTAAGGGCAGCAAATCTGTTCCCATGTTCCTGCATGTGTAGACACCTGCCTAGGAGTGTTTACTCATGAGTAGTTTATTCACAGGTAAACTGATCTCAGATCAAATGCACATTTGGACACACCCTGTATTGACTTCACAGGTGTTAATCCTGATTTACAGAAGTGAGAGAGGAGTAGTCTTTTTTATAAGATTTTTTTTAAGTTGTTTCAGTTGGTTTTGATAATAAGATCAAAGTACACACCCCAAAACCATCTCTGAAAGTGGCAATGATGCAGACACTTGTTTGCACAGCTTTAGACCAAAGTCTGTTTAACTGTGAAAAATAACATTTTTGCAGGCTGCTACTCCTTCAAGAGCTGCAGGTGCCTTCTGGAAATCTTTGAGGAACATTTTGTTTAGATGGGATTCTGCTTAGGATAACAACACAGTTGCTTTAATATATGGCAGGGGTAGGGTCAGGACAGCCTGAGAATCAGCTTGTTGTAACTGGCTCCTTCAGTGCTGTGGGAAAAAAAAGAGTTAAAGTTTAATTGAAAACTCCCAGAGATAAAAATCAAATTAAACTATTAAAATACAGTCATGGAGCTCAGCCAAATATGCCTGCTAATAACAAAAAGCCTTTATGATCTTTTTTAAAAGAGGCCAAACCTCTTGTACTTCAAATGGCCTGGAGGAAGGGCATTTAGTTGACTCTGCTAGGAAGAGTGGGCCCAATTCTCTGATGGTTTGCATGTGTAAAACTCCATGGAAGTCAGTGGAGTTGCACCTGTTTACAGCAGTGGAAAATTTGACCAAAAGGTTATAGGGGTTCTAACTTTGCAGCTCTGAGGAACCATCAGTCAATACTTTCTGTAAATTGCTGTCAGAAATTAAAAGTTTCTGTCCCATTAAATTTCAGAAGATCAGGTTAAGGTTGCCTAAGGTTGGAGGAAAGTGATTGCAGCGTAGTGTAGATATACCCAGCTAGTGCTCTAATGTTGACTGAAGCTTCTAAGCAGAACTGGAAGAAATGTGCATGGCTGCATAGCACTTTCAAAATGGCTGATCTCACAAAAAAATTAACTCTCGTCAAATCAGCTATTAGCTGGAGGTGCTATAGAACAGACTATGTTAGGGAACTTATGTTCCCTTGAGGGTTAATTTTTCATGCTTTGTGGGGCTGTCAGCAGGGGTGGGAAGTAAAGGGGTAAGGGAGGTAGCAGCAGGCAACTGCTGGCTCAGCTTTGCCTGGCCGGAAATGGGTGGAGGGTTCAGGTGAGGTGGAACAGAGCCCCCCTCACCCACGGACCTGGCTAGGCTCCCCCAGTACCCCAGCTGGGGTACCTGGGGGTGGGACAGAGGCAAGATGGCTCTATTTCACACTCTCACCTCTGGTCAGGCAAAGTCAAGCCCACAGCTGCCTGCTACTCCATCCCTCTTCCTCCCCCACTGACAGCCCTGGAGGGGGGCTGTTCTTTAAGGCTGCTGGAGTGCTCCTGCATGTTGGCCAGGGCTGATGTAGGCAGGCTCAAGCACCCCCAAACCAACAGGCAAATGCCTGTTGAGTCAAGCAGCTCTAACTCATGGCACTTTGTGTAAATCATCATGACTTAGAGAGCAGCCCCTAAATGTTGGTAGGCACCCTTTCTCTCCCTAAGTTCTCCCTAACTGAGGGACCATCTCACAATTCCTAGCTTCTTCAGTCTTCTGAAGTAGGGAGCATCTCTAAATTACAGGGTCAGAATGGTCCAGAATCCCTTTGAAGATTCTCTTTTGTAGAAGGAATGGCATGATAATGTTGAGCTTACCAGTATGGCTTGGAGTCAGGTGTTGTGTTTATGGTCCCTAGTTTAGGATACAGAAAAATGTCTAGTATTTCTATTCCTTGAAGCTTTTCCTGGTCACAGTTCTGACCAGGAATGAATTTTCCCTCTCCCTCTGATGCTGCAACAGATACTCAGATGTTGGCCAGATAAGGATGGGTTTTTTTGACTGGAGTGTGCTAATACTTCTGTTAGTACTCAAAAAACTCACAGGTTTCTGGATAGAAGGTCTTGCTTTTCCACTCCCCATCATACTATTTGCCAAGGGTACAGGGAGGATAGAAGGATTGCCTTCTTTTGTAGCAGAAGTCATTGCCCTTTTCCTAGGATCTTATGGGGCTGTATTAACCAAACTCCTGCCTGATTGCAGTGGCAGAACACTGAGGATTTGGTAGTCCCAGGAGATTTCTCCAGTTAACTTTTGCCTACAACTACAGGATTCATTGGCCTAGGAGGCTCCTTTAAATCCTATGTTTCTATCATCAGTAATGTCAGGACACCTTTGAAAATAACCATGCCTAGTTATGTTATTATTCCTTTATGGCCTAACTCTTTCACAGAATACAGGGTGCATCTACATATTTATTAATGTGTGTTTGCCACAGTGTATTACATTTAGTACCTCTAATGTGAGGTACTAACTTTATGTGCATTGGACTGCCCTAATGCATAGTAGAAAAAGTGCATGCTTTTTTAGTGATGTTTAATGTGCAGTAACCTAATTTTACTGTGCATTAGCATATTAGCCTGGTTTTTGCTGTGACACACTAATGTGCAGTAAAATAGGCTACTACACATTTAAGTGCACATGTAGACATGTCCACAGACCACTACAATTCTGCCTATTGCTCTAATTAGTATTATAATTTCTTAGTGAGGATGCCCAGTGGATATTCCTTGCATTAAAAAAAAACTTAGAGTAAGTCATATTCTGGGTCTATATAACTTTAAGTAATTCTTTATTTTATTATATATGATATTTTGAAGTAGTGAATTTCATAATGGTCTCAAATGCATTGCATTCTCCAGACTTGAGGAAGTGTAGTATTAGGCCAAGACCTGACGTTTCTATTCAGTTTTTGTTCAGTCTTTAGTGAAGCAAACTCTTGGTGAAATTAATGGGTGATGCTTGAATAAAAAACAGGACCAAATTCCATTACATTAAATAACAAAAAGAGGAGCAAAAGTTGGCCATGATTAACTTCTTTGGGATTTTACTCAACGTTTTTATACTAAAACAAAGACTTTTGAAAGTAAGAAAGATCATTCCACAAAGACATTCTACTGGCTTTCTGCAGACTTTCATTTTACAGGACAAACATTGCAGTTTCCAGATAATAAATGGAAGTATACCATATTAATTCCCATATGCTGAATTACATTTTAAAAGAATATGCTAGATTTTACTTAAACAGCACAGAATTCAATTGCAAGAGAGAATACAGATTTAAAAACCTTCTAAGGAAATTTTATCTGCCTCAGGAATCCCTTCCCGGTATCTGACCCTAAGTAACTCTATATCAATCAGCCACATCTGCCCCAATTTTAACTTTACTAACAATATGCTATTGTAGGGTGGATCTTAAAATTGATCACTGCCTTCAGGCTTAGTTTAGTCTTTGAATTATATAGATGCAAGACACGAAGAGCAGAACCTAACAACTGTAATATCTATTCTGTCCATTTGCATCTAGATCAAACAACAAAAATCCCCTGGATTCTGAGGTAATGAAATCTCATCCCCAAGCTTGTTTATCTTGAAATAGCTTTGTCGTTTTGGTTTCTTATGTGTGAACATATGTTGTCTGCTTGACAGGAAACAGTTAACTGAAACATGGACTCTGGCTCCTGAAATTATTCAGATGAATGGTGTTTAGACTGAAACACATATGGTGCTCACATATACACACGCATCACAGAAAAAAAATGTATCTTGAATCCTTATGCCGAGTATCTTGCAAAAAGTTTGTCAAATGATTATGTAAAGAGCTCAGCTTCCTCATAGCACCATGGGAAAGTACTCAGTGACTGGATACGTTCTTACATGGCTTCAAAGGAAATACTTGAATAGGTCCCTTTTTACAGCATGGTGTTTATAATGTAGTTTTACTTCTCATTAGAGATCTCTTTCCGTGCCAGTTCTACTTTTAAATAGAATGATTAATATTTAAAGTCATTTAATAATCACATGTTATCCCATTTTCAGACCCGGTTATAGCTACTCTTTGATGTATAAAAGAAACCAAACTTACCACTGTAGCTTTCTCATGCAGTGAGGATGTTGGAGATATGAAAAGGAAAGTTTTTCCTGTCTTTTTATGAAGCACTATTTAAATCCTTCAACATTGTTAGACTAAAATACCAAGCACCTATTTTAAAGGTAGCGTATTTCACTTTGCATAAGCTGCTTTTATTCAACAAGGTGTCAGTTATGCTAAACTTTCAAATTTGTCATGCTGGGAATTTCCATAAGAACTGAACAATATTGTGCAGAGGCTGCTTCCCACTTGCCAAGCTAAACCTCCATTTGTTTGTAATAGTCATGTCACATAACTCCAAGGGCAGACAAGAAATATTACCAAGGTCCACCTCCTTTACATTATTAACATTTGAAAGTTATTGTGCTAACAGGTATATTTTTCTCTTGGTTTAACACCTAGCTCCTAGTAGCATTAGCATATAGGTGAGAAGGCATCAGATGGATTAAGGCAAAGCTTTGAAAAAGCTAAGCCTCTGGGGATGCAAAGTTCAATTCCTGACAGAATTATCCCAGCCTCATTTGTGAGGCTAATTAAATTGAGATCCAAGGTACTTTAAAATAATACAGAAACTGAATTCCTATCTGTTCTGCTTGGATATAAAAAAATTGCCATGTCATTATCATAGAAACATGGGTTTGTTCCTTGAGTTCACGCTCCCTTTTTTTATTCTTTTATGTATTTATGTGTTATTCCATTTCACATGAAGTTGCCTTTCACTGATGGATTATACATAGAGTTTGTGAAGCTGAGGCCTGATCTCATACGATTGCAAAACCTATCCATCACAACTGACATTGTCGCTGTTTTGGTTGTCTCAACAGAAAGACAAGAGATGTAGGACAGGGAATTATGGTGAGCAGTGTAACCACCCTTTTCCCACGCAGCCATCCCTCTCCTTAAGTATCCTGTGCAGAAAGCAACTATATTGAAACTGTTTTCATTCCTTAACCCCAATGAGACACCACTGCTGGCAACACAATGGAATATCAGCTGGTACCGTAAAGTAGCACTTGGGAGACTATATACTACCCTTAGTTGTGGCAAATGTCTCTGTTTCACATGCTTCACTCAGCACTCTGAAAGCCTTATAAATTATAAGAACATACTTTCTACATCCATGACATCATCAAAACTAGTAATTTCCCTCACTCCTTCTTATAACTTAGCTTTCAAATGGGCAAGATGCCACTTTTTAGAGACTAACCATTTCAAGAGGCATACACTTTTGTAGGCAATGATCTACTTTGTTAGATGCTATCTAACAAAATATTATTATGGGATGAAGTGGGCTGTTGCTAATGGAAGCTTATGTCTCTCTGAACCAGTTAGTCTCTAAGGGAGTCTTTACATGTGCTCTGGGAGAGTCAGGAGGGATGGGGCTTGGGGCACCTTAATTAAAGTGCCTCTGAGAGCCACTCTAATTAAAGTGCCTGCAATGTCTCGTGTATTCAGCATCTCGTGCTTCAAAATGGCAGCTGGAGCACTTTAACTAAAGCTGGTTCAATGAGCTATTGACATGGAGGCCACAGGAGCACACTAATTAGCATGCTTCAGCAGACTCAATTAAACAAGTCTGCTCTGACATGCTGTAATTGCATACATGTCTGCAGGCTACAAACAGGTGTCACATTTATCCTGGGGGAAAGACTTTTGTCCTGGAACCATACAGACATACACATCCATTATCGTACTTCAAGTCCCTCTGAAGTATGCCAGATAGAAAGCACTATTACTTTTCCCAGGACATCCTATTGTACATCTGTGAAGGTATCACAGTTAATTCCAGGGACAAGTTTATCATACTGTGTGCTCTTACTGGCCACATACTGGCACAGGAGTAGCAATGCAGCTTGGAAGAGTGATATGTGTATAGGACTGTGCAGCACCAGTTTTAATCTGGGTCAAATCCCAGGACAATCAATCCCAGGTCAAAGGAGACATCTGTTTAAAGCCTGTCTTCTGCCTTAAATCCAACTAACACAGCTAACTATCTCTATTGTTTTCATAGTTTCATAGTTTCATAGTTTTAGGGTCGGAAGGGACCTAATAGATCTTCTAGCCCAACCCCCAGCCAGGGCGGGAGAACAACAAAAGAACCCTAAACAAAAAAAACGGGACTCAAATGAGTCCAGCCAGCTTTAAATAAGTATAGAGACTGAACTATCTTTCTTCACCTAGAGAATAGCTATTGGATGATAACATATCATGGTGATGGGTGATGAAACAGATTAACTAGATTGAAATATGAAATAGACTGAACAGAAAGAAAAGGGTTGAAGCATCGCTGCCAAGCTACATACATGGATTCTGAATTGCCATTGCCTAATGCGTATCTATCCTTTGGACAAACAAGAGACTTCACTTTTCAAGGCTATCAGCTCAGTGCCACTCATAAATACCGAATTCCCTGCAAGAAGCAAATAAACAAATAATTACAACCAATGTCAGGAGGTTAAGGAGCTGTGCAGTACTTTTGTGAAATTTTGTGTGCAGATGGTACAAAGGGGAAATAATTTTAAAATGGGTCCAGGGCAAAAGACCTGAAGTTTTTAGGTGCATAAGTACAACAGTATTGCATGCTGCTCAAGTCCTTGAAAATTCCATATTTCATCTACTTTGTAATTCATCATAATTTGAATGTTAGGACTGAATCATAAAAAAGTGAGGAGGAGGTAGACCCCACATCTTTTCTATTATCAGTAGTTCAGGGGCCTGAATTACATGTAGATTCATGCTTAAAAGGTGAAGCAGAATCTGGTTCATACAGTCCACATTTTTTATAGACCAGATTCTTCTTATAATGAGTGAATGCAGTTTACAAGTGAGAAACATAAACAGTGAATGGATATAAACTACACAAATTATAATCTTTTTATTACAATGGTAATATTAAAAACCAAACTATTTCTACAAGGCTTTATCCACAAGTGTGTTTTGCTGAAGTGTGTAAATACTGCAAGATGGTCATAATTAAATGTTATAAATAAGAAACTCTCCCAGATAATTCATTACACAGTCATCATGCAGAGTTTACTGTTTGCCTTGTTCTTTGTACATAGACAAAAAAAAAAGGAAGGATGAAAAATGAACACTTTCCTACATTTGAATTATACAATTCTTTTGAAAGAGAATGCCTGTCAGAATGAGAAAAGGGTGATATTATACAATGGGAGGTGGGATTCAACAGGAGGTGGGATACATTGAGCTGAAGGGAGATGGTGATGAAACGAATGGATCTTGTTGCACCTCTGTGAGGTATTGTTTCTGGTTTCATTGTTTCCATGGAGTATATTCATTCAGCTAAGCACATCACCTTGAAATGAATGGGCACCTTCACGACTCCCTGAAAACCTTTTCTATTTAAGTGTTGATTCATTTAAATAATCTAAAATACCACAAGGTTCCTTAGATTACCTTAAATACCATGTTCCTCAATCAGGTGCAGGGTAGATGAATGGGCTAATTTTGCTGTGGTGTTTCCGGCATATAAGCTTCTGAGGGAAGACGGAAAACATAACAAAAAACAAAAACAAAAACCCCACAAAAGTTTTCTTAAGGTTTTACTTACAATTATTTGGGCACCTCTGGGGAAGAAAACATGCTATTGATGTTAATAGCTCAACATGGATGCATCTACACAAGACACTACGGCCCCTTAGCGATGTGCTATGGTACCATAGCACCCATTGGCAATCACCATAATGCAGCCAGTGCATCACTGTAGCTATGTGCTCCCTTTTTATAGCATGTTTCTATGACAATGTAGCAGCCAAAAATAACTGTGTGGCCAGCACAGCACAGTACGGGCTGTTACTGCGCCATCTTTTAGTACTTCTAAGAGGAAGTACTAAATGACAGAACAGTAACAAAGGCGCTATATGGTCACATGTAGACATGTCCCATTTATCTCATAGTTTGGTGCCCACTTTATGACAATGTTCAACAAAAAGCTTACCTGTACAGATATGTCCCTAGCCCTCTGTGCATATGTCAGAGCCCCTTTCTGTGCTTTCTCATATAAGCTGGCATTGGGGATTTTAGGAAGCATCTAATCTCCTCTCCCTTATTCTCCAGAAGCCAGGATCTATGGAAACAGTTATTATTCTAGGGTGCTTGAGCCTTAATTCCTGTCCTGTATGCCTGTGCTGAAGTCTGGGAACATCCAGACTTCATAGTGAGGTCCAAAATAATTTCTCATTCTATAAGAGCCAGGATCTGCAGGGGTCCTGAAGGAAACCAAATTTAAACATCTCAAAGCCCATAAAAACAAAGTTAAGGAAAAATCTTGAGTTGAAGAGGTGGTGAAAAGTAATGGAGAAGTGAAAATGCCTAGAGGGAGATGGATGTAAAGACAAACCAGGTGGGCTGGCCCGTCATGCCCACGAAGGCCTGGTTGAAGCAAGGGGTGAGGAGCACTGAATTTGCCTTGGCTTAGTGTGTATCGTAGATCACATTTTTAAAGTGTTATACAACCGTCTCCCCCTACCTCCCACACATGAGCTACTGCCTATGATTCCTGTACAGAGCAGGCTTCTAAATGGCTATTGACTTAATGGGAGAAAAAGGAGAAGGTAATCTTGTAATGGTGGCAAGAGGGGTTATATGTGGGGTGGAGATGTGGCAAAAGAGACATACTGGTCTTCTTTATATGCTGAAGCTTACTGTAGTCACCAGATAGTAAAAATATCAAGATCATGTCTTATTTCTTTCATTGGTTCCATTAGCAACTCCATACCTCAAACATTTCAATGCATGCCTATAATGTCCATTCAACTACACAAGTATACACAGATATGAGAAGGAATCATATTGCAGCTTTATTTTTACCTAGCTATGTAAGCACCCTAATTTTAAACCCAGAGAATAAATACAGCTGCAAACATGATCACTAACTCCTAGAAAATAGGAAAAAAGAATTGGGGAGTGTCATGGAAAAAACTGTGAGCTCAGAGTTAAAGTTGCCTGGCCAACTATAATGCACTGCCAGAGTGTCAAGATGAGCAAAACTCAAACTTCTGAAAACCAAAAAGTACAGAACTTAGGTGTAGGTCCACATCATCTTAACGTTGATTTGAGCAACATCTCAACTATCCGTACTAGTTCTCTACCTTAGCTGTCCTATAGTCAAATACTTAGCCTACACCACAGAAAGAACAGTTGATCTGCTACATGTTAGTATCTTCCTTCCCTTTTCTGATCTCTTTATCCTTACGACAAGATGCTATCTAACACAACACTTTTACATATCCTTCATAAACCACAGACTGCACTCATGTCCCACTTCACTGTCAACAATATCCAAAGCAGAAGACCCCTGTGTCATGCTACTAAAACAATATATACAATGTATATCACTCACATATACCTCTTTCCTTTGATCATACAGGCAGGAACTAGGCATGTGGGCATAGGTCACTCGCTCCCTCATATAATATAAGTAACTTCTTTGGCAAGTTGCTACAGTTAATCCCCTCACCATTTTCTATAGCTTTATAGAACACAGTGAATTCAGCTGGAGGACTGGTGAATACTTTCCGTTGACTCTTGTCAGCTTCCAGAGGACAGAGTTAAACTTGTGTGGGATTGATCCAATATCCAATGAACCTGATGAGACTCATTCTATACATTTAAATAGGTGCTGTCTCAGGCACATCGATATCGTAATATGGAAGTGTGTCCAATGCTCCTAGAGTCTGCTGCTTGTTCTAAATAACAAAATCCATTGCGAACAAACCCAAAGCTTTAGGTTGATCATTTGAAAACTGATGACTATTCACTTGGGATACAAAAGTAAAATAAGGGAGAGAGAAACTGAGGATGCTAAAGACTGAAAAAAACTGAGGTATTAAATAATGTATTTTAGACTTTATTTTTTTCAGGTCAGGGTTTGTCTGTATGGCGGAAACACTACACCTCACTAAGCATCTTATGAGCTCCACACAAATGGCAAAGGCAACAACAAGAAAAATAACCATGCCATGGAATATCCTTATTACGGATAAAAGAAAAAAATAATAATTCAATTAAGCAGGGAGAAATGTTGGACTGACAAAGAACATATTGGGTATAAAATTGTGTAAAAGAAGAGTCCTCTATATTTCTGGAATAAACATTTGAATGGATGGTATAATTTTAAAATGTTAAGTGTGTCAAATGTTTTGAGTTAAGCAACATAGCAGGAAACTAATGGCAAATTGCATTGACTTGGATGACAAAGATTATTTAGTGGAATGTTATTCATATCCATGCTACTTTGAAGTTGGTCCTACTATAAAATACTCCAATAGGAAAAAAAAAAGTCATCATTTGGAATCTATTATTTAAAAGTATTATATTCCTGATGCCTAATTTATTCAATCCTTTGCATCATCTGTGGTCATGTGCAACTGTTCTATGATGTATAAGATTAATATATATCATAATTTTCTACTTGTTTAGACCAGTGATAGTATTTTATGCAAACTGTGCATTAACATTACACAAATATAATGATTTTATAATATACAAAGCGGTGGAGTTCATGTTCCAAATACTTTCCAGATAATAATAGTCTATGTGATACTAGTGCAAAATCCCAAATTTTGTATAGTCCAGATGAGCTAAACAAGGTTGTACTATTCAAGTTAAGATAACAAAGGTAATTAAATCAAGATCCTTATTTAGCTAGTGCTGCCTAGAGAAATAAGTCCTTAGGATATTTGTTGACCAATGATTAATGATTAGACACCTGAGAAAAAGATTGCTTAACTGAAATGTGTTGGCTTAAACAAAGATTCATTGGCTGTACGAAGTTTACAGCACGTAACAGATGCAGAAAAACCAGTTCAACAGGATAGCAAAGCTGTTTCTATCTTTGAACACTGAAGATAGAGTGAGAATATAAGAAAATAAATGGGAGAATGCTAAGCAAAGAAAAGGTGCCTAAGTCCACCATAGAACAGCTGTGTGATGGACATGGGCTATAGAGGGCTCTGAACTATATAGTTAAATTTCCAATAAACTTATCACCATAGAGCTAAAAATGTAATATGTTGATATGTGTACAGCACATTATCAAGGTGAGAATTATGATAGGCAGACAACATTAAACAGAACTTCTACAGTAATCAGACAGTAAACCAGTGTTGTATTCTACAGTAAACAGAAGTTTGTTCAACATGGTTTTTAGTGACTGCCTAATTTAAAGGATTTGGTTGTTCAATTTTTGGCCTCTTCTTCCTATGGAAAAAGAGGTGCTCACTCATCTTCACAGAAGTACTGCCAAGGTTGCAGACCTTGTACCTTAAGTCCTGGGATCTAGATTGGGGCAGGGGTGAAGAAGGAGTGATTCAGACAGAAGGGAGAACTACGTTGCCCATTCCACCTAATGAACTTCCTGTAAACTTTTCAGCATAAGGATGCATTACATTTATGCATACACATGCATATATTCACACATGCATTCCCTTGTAATAGGTAACTAAGGAGAGTTCTATGGCTGGTGAAATGCTAATAACATTTGTCTTTAAAATTGCTACCATGTCAGAGAAGAGGTTGCTGGAAACTCAGGCCTGGATAATTCTATGACTAAGAGGCTTGTGCCTTGTACAATAGCAAGTAAGGCAACCTCACTTCTCCCCAACAACTTTGGAATGAATCGGGAGAGTTTATTTTACCTCTGTTCAGAATTAGGCGATTTAATGGTAAAGTGGTTGCTATCGTTGTCATTTGTTTAAAACTCACAAGATGCTCCACACTGTACAATGCTCAACTATAAAGAAAATCATTGCCCAGGAGAACAATTCTTTTCTTGAGCAATCAACATAGTAGTGGGTGCATCAACATGAGACATAGTTTGTCACTATGGCAACATAGTATCACTGTACACTAACTATGACACCACTGCTACTGTGCAGTAGGATTCGAAATGACTCGTAGGAGTACCAGACTTTAGAATTAGGACTTTAGCAAGTACTAATTGACTGTATAGTACCAACTGCACAGTGTGGCACATGTGTAGATGCACCCAGTAATTAGAGTCACTGAACAGAGGTAGATTAGTATTTCTACCTGTGCAACACAAAAATAACCAGGAAAAAAAACAATATACCATTAGATTAGTATGAAAGCTGGTTTAAAAAAAAAACAAAAAAAGACATTTTGGAAAGCTGGTGGAAAGGGCACAATTCATCCAACTCTACTTAGATGCATTACATTCCTTGTAGTAACAATGCTACTCTATTTGTATGTATGTAATGTTACATGACAAAGAAGACCTTAAATGGCTGCCTCTTAAATAAAATAATGTATTTTATTGACTGTGTACTATTGACTTTTTTTACTTATTTTATTGAGTGTCTCAGGGAGTATATGGGCCGACCAGAGGAAATGTGGTCCTAGATTTAGTTTTGGCTAAGGGGGATGGCCTGGTGAGTGATCTGATGATAGAGGATAACCTAGATGACAGTGACCATGACACCATCACTTTCACTGCCCATTGTAGGGCTGGGAAATCTGTCATTAAGGTACAAATTCTTGACTTCAAAAAAGCTGACATCAA
>NW_005842350.1:1366590-1376724 GCF_000455745.1 Alligator sinensis | reverse complement strand
GTGGATAAAGAGTGGTTGTTCCTCAAGGATATGATCCTCAGTGCACAGAAGTTGTCCATACCTATACCCAAAAAAGGTGGCACAGGGGCTGGGAGGCCATCTTGGCTCAATAGGGAAGTTGCAATCTTCTGAAAAAGAAAAGGGATGCCTACCAATGATGGAAGCTATAAATAGGTCCCAAGGAGATCTACATAAGATTGGCCCACACCTGTAGGGGGCAGATTAGAAAAGCAAAGGCAGTTACTGAATTCAGGTTAGCAACCGAAATCAAGGACAATAAGAAGTCCTTCTATAGGTATATAGGTAATAGGAGGAAAGCCAGTGGAAATGTGAGACCACTGCTCAATGCATCTGGACATCAGATCACTGACATCAAGGAGAAAACTGAACTCCTGAACAAGTACTTCACATCTATATTCCGCCAGTATAAGAGTGATAGCCTGCCAATGCAAATATGACATAGAATAGTCACAATAGGGATGATCGCCTACCAACAGTTAATGTGGAGCTGGTGAAAGAACTCCAGCTGGATAGAGAGGCTGCATAAGTCAGCAGGACTGGATGAATTCCACCTGAGAATGCTGAACAAACTAGCCAAAATCATTGCAGGACCACTGTCAAACTTCTTTGAGAATTTGTGGCACTCAGAAGAGGTCCCAGAAGCCTGGAAGAGGGCCAGTGTTGTGTTCATCTTCAAGAAGTGGAGGAGAAAGGACCCAGGGAACTAAAGGTCAATCAGTCTGGCCTCAATCCCAGGAAAAATCCTCGAAAAATTTCTCGAGGAGCCCATTTGCAATAAGCTAGTAGAAGGCAAAATTCTGAATGACAGACAGCATGGTTTTGTCTCAAGTAGGTCAAGTCTGACTAACCTCATCTCCTTCTATGACCAGGTTACTTACCACCTGGATAAGGGAGATGAGGTTGATGTCATTTACTTGGACTTTAGGAAGGCCTTTGATTGGTATCCCATGAGACTCCTGAGGTAAAACTAGGGGACTATGGGCTCAACAATTCAATGGTTATATGGGTGGGAAACTGACTGTGGGGTCAGACCCAGAGAGTACTAATATACGGATCTGTGTCAACCTGGTGGAAAGTAGCCAGTGAGGTCCCCCAGGGTTTGGTTCTTGGTCCAGTGCTTTTCAACGTCTTGATCAATAATCTGGATATAGGGGTAAAAAACACACTGGCAAAGTTTGCCAATGTCACTAAACTGTGGGGAAGTGTGGCCATGCATCAGGGTAGGCTGATGATCCAGGTGGACCTAGACAGATAAATTAGATGGGCAGACCAGAGAAGTATAAAGTGCTCCATCTGGGGAGGAAAAATCCACAACAAACTTACAGGCTTGGTGGTGCTGCGCTAGCTAGCACCATGTCTAAAAGGGACCTGGGGATCATAATTGACCATAAAATGAATATGAGCCACCAATGTGACGATACAGTTAGTAGAGCAAACAATACTCTGGCATGCATCAACCAATGCATTTCAAGGAAAACTGAGAAATTTATTATCCCATTCTACCCAGCATTGGTGAAGCCAAAGCTGGAGTACTGTGTCCAGTTCTGGGTGCTACACTTCAAGAAGGATGTGGAGAAGCTTGACAGAGTCCAAAGAAGAGCCAATTGCCTGATTAGAGGCCCAAGAGAAAGCCATATAAGGAAAGGCTGACAGATATGGGACTGTTCAGCCTTGAAAAGAGAAGACGTCTAGGCATGAACGGTGCGTGCCTCCAGCGGCTGGGGGATCATGGCAGCAGCAGCAGTGGAAGCATGGTGACAGTGTGCAGGTAGCCCCCGCAGATGCTGCTGGTACTGTTGGTGGCGGTGGGGGGAGCAAATGGCAAGCACTGATCAGAGGTCGGTGACCACCCACAGGCACCGTCACCAGCATCATCAGTGGCCACTGGGGATTGCTGACCGCCCAGAGATACCATTGACAGTGTCGGCAGGGCCTTTTTGCAGGGGGTATATACTTTTTGCTATGCTATGCAAGCAGGTGCATAGGGGTGCACCTGTTTGCACCCCCTATGCATTGCCCCTGCTTCTGGGGGATTTGGTGGCAGCTTACAAATATATCAGGGGTGAGCATTAGTGTCTAGGTGAACAATTATACACCAAAGTACTCCAGGGGAAAACCAGGAGCAACAGTCATAATCTCCTAGAAGAGGGTTTCAGATTGGATATAAGGAAAAACTTCTTAATGGTTCATGTGACTAGATGTTGGAATAGACTCCCAGTGTGGGTAGTGCAGGCATCTACCCTGGAGATCTTGAAAAAGAGACTGGATGCATACCTTGCTGAGGTTATTTGACCCCAGCAGCCTTTCCTGCCTAGAGCAGGGGGGCTGGGCCTAATGATGTCACAAGGTACCTTTCAGCCCTAAACTTCTGTGAATCTGTGACTCTGTAATAAGGATCTGCTTTACTTGAAACATCTTGGAAAGCACAGAAGCTAATTCCTTTGGGAGATAGCAAGCTTCATATCTAGTTGTGCTCTGCCTTTTGGAGGCCACGTTTTTACTAGCTTCTCCTTTATAATCTGTGTGTACATAATCAATGCAGAGACTACAAAGGAAGGCTGCCAAAAAGAAGACAAGACAGCTGTAGCTTTGTCTTCACAGATGCCTTTAATGTTCTGAATGATTCTTCCCAAGTTTGTTTGTCTAAGTTTTCATTGACAGAAAAGATTGAAGGGCAAAATGAGAGACAGAGAGAACAACAAAACCAACAAGAGAACCTAAAAGATATAGTTCCTCTACCAAGGAGCAAACATTGCCCCTCTGGGGAGAAATCAGGAGACCAGCAATACTAAAAAGTACCATGATAATCAGAAATAAGTATTTACATTTGCAAACAAGCAAGAGTAGAATTAATGGTATATGGGGATCTGAAGAAGCAGACATTGCAGAAGGAAGAAAGTTTGAATAAAAAAATCTGGGTTTAATAAATCTATCTGTGTAGTCTCCGAGTTTCTAACTTCTTTGTTACTATGTAAACCTTAATTTAAAAGCACTGGGAGAATGTGAGTAGGTGGTAGGTTAGAGTTAAGTAGGAGGTAGAAGAAGTCTTAACACCCTACCCACATGATTTCTTTTCTTACCAATCACAGTGTTTTAGATGTAAATGAATAGTTATTTTGCAACACTAGCCTCAGCTATTGATAAAGGACAACAATAGGAAAAAAGAATGTCTGAACCTTTCTGTTTAATATTTCCCTATTTATGTGAATGAAACAATAAGAGACATGAGACCCACCTATGATTTTATCAAAGATGACACAGTTTGGTTTGTCTAAATTAGTACTACCCATTGTCAAATTCCTTTGGCAAAACATACATGTATTTGACAATAAGATGAATGTATGACAGCATTTCTGAATTGAAAGCTACAGAAAAATTACTCTATCCATACTGTCAGTGGGCATTTTTGACAAAGTAGCATGCAGTATATAGTCTTAGTAAACAAAGTTGCAAACAATAGGAACCCATCCCATTCAAAATACTCCGTGCCCTTGGAAATTACAGAGCTGGCAATACAGTGTTTTGAAATGTGACCATCTGTTTTCAGCCAGATAACCAGAAATCCACTTTATCATTCTATCCTTAAACCCCCAACTCCTCCATTTATTGAGCATAAACTGAGTGCTCATTTACTATTATAAAACCATAAACATGTCTGTAGACTCAGCAATACAATAATATTCCTCGCTTGTTGCCTGTAGCTACTTATAGCATGATAGCAAAAAGATGTTTCAGCTGCTAACTTACATTCCTGAACCTATGAAAAACAAAAATGAAAGGGATGACATTAAGGACTCTTACATTCAATTCCTTGAGGTTTTATTGTGTTTCCTATTTTATCCACAGTTGGATATTAAGGCTAACATTTCCAAAGCTGAGTACTGAAGTTCAGGTACATAATATTTAATAGGGCTGTGCTAGTCTTCGGATCCCGCTTTGGATCCGGGCCCACTTTGGATGCTTTGGCGTCCGAAGTGGCACGCCCGGATCGAAATGGCATGCCCATATCGAAGCAGGGTCTCAGCAATGGTATCTGAAGCTGGTCAGTGCATCCGAAGCACTTCAGATCCACTTCGGATGCTTCGGACCCACTTTGGCCATCTTGAGTCACAATAAGAAGAGGGAGAGGGAGAGGGAGAGGGAGTGGGGTAGGGATGAAGAGTGGGGGTGGGGGTGGGAGGGGGAGCAGGGGAGAAGACTGTCATCTGTAGGTAGACAGTGAGAAGGATTTCTCCCTGGCTACCTTTCCAATGGCAGCGTCTGTGGGGTGGGACTAGAAACAGCATAAAAGCTTCTGTTTGCAGCCCTTCTGTGCCTTTTGCAGCTTGTTCCCTGTCAGCAGCTCTGAGAGAGAGGAACACTCAGACTGAGACTTGCCTGCTCCTTTTTCTTGTTATGAAGGAGTGGGTAGGATTTAGCTTAGTTTAGCTTAGCTATTCAATTCAATTATTAGTAGTATTACAATTTAATTTATTTCTTTGAATTTATATTTTCTCCTTTTTTTTGGAAATTTTGCAAAAAGAAAGGTGTGTTTTCCCAGCCAGTGTGATCTATCACTGTGCAGGGAGGCACAGATTGCTTGCACGCATGCACGCATGCACACACATACACAGAGACCCACAATATAGAAAAAAATCACAGCAGAAGAAGACAGACAGATATTCACAGCAGAAGAAGACAGACAGACAGACAGACAGCACACAATTTTTATATAACCCTTAACACCAAAGCAAACATTCAAAGAAGAGGCCAGTGCACGCATGCAACAGAGGGAATAAAACGCACAATACAAAAGGATTCACACACAGAGAGAGACCTTTTGCAGCACAGGAAAGATCAATATGAAGCATGCTAGAAAGGCAGGTGCCAGGTCTTCTGGCAGGGGAGGGAGAGAGGGTAGGGGGAGAGCTAGAGCTGCAAGCCCCTCCCCACCCCATCCCAAACACAGATGCATTCTATTCCCGAGCAGCCATGACTTCAGTGCTACCAGTGGAAGCCAGGCGGTGGGAGCAGTGTCTGCACCTAACGTCCTTGTACCTGCACCACCTCTGCTCAGTCCAGAAGTGGGCACCAGCAGTGGAATCACTGCCTCTTCCACCCCAGTTTCAGCACTCAGCATGAGCCTCCCACTGCCAAAGGAGTTGGAACCAGGGATGTTGAGCGCGCTGGCTCAAGTAATTCTGGGGACTGAGGGGGAATCAGAGTTTGTGCTTCACACCCCTCAAGCTTCCCCTAGACCCAGGTCTCCTCCGGAAAGCAGCACCTCAGAGGAGGTTGAGGTTGTGGAGGCAAGTGGCTCAGCTGAGGCAGCTCCTCCTGCTGTTCAGCCTCAGCCTGCTGAGAAGGGGGAAAAGGCAGGATCCTCACCCTCAACCCAGAAGCGGGGGAGTAGTATAGTGTGGGAGCATTTTGAGGTGGCAGATAATCCCAGTTTTGCCATCTGCCAGCACTGCCGAAGGCACATGAGCTGTGGCAAGGACATGAGACACTTCTCTACCATGGCCATGCTGCTGCATCTGAGGAGGCACCACACCCTTGCCCTTCTTCCTGCCCAGCCTGGCACCACTGTGAGTGGCCAAAAGGGAAGTCCCCCACTTGCTCCAAAGCCCCCTTACCCCCAAAGCAGAGGCAGGCCACCCTGGACCAGTGGGGGAAAGGCGGACAAAAAGGCGGGGCATGTTCCCAAGGCAAGCAAAATCACCCAGAGCACTGGGGAGAAGCCATCACACACCATGAATAACATCATATGTCCAACACAACACATCTTTAATTCTTGCTGTCAATTCCTTTATAAAAAGACAGGCTCTGACAGCTCCATGTGGGTACCTTTGATGCTGCTGCTGATGCTACTGGTGTTGAGCCAGCTAAGTTATTGCACCTGTTGTCGTGTAAAGCAGAGGACCGGGCGTGAGGCTGTAGGGGAGGAGGAGCCCTCACTGGGGCACACTGCTGTGTTTTGCAGAGGCCCCAGCACCAGGAAGGGCGCCCCTTAACACACACACAATGTGACCCACCCACATCATGAGTTTTGTCTGTCAGCAGCTTGGGGTGCAGGGCCCCAGATGACAGACTCCCCCCGCGAGACACACACAGCTGGCAGGTTTCATGGCCTGGCAGGGCCCAGCACTCAGGCCTGCACTCAATTTAATCCCCCTGTGCCCCAAGACAGATGCAGCTGTCGCCCAAACACCCACCCTCATGATGAGTTTTGCCTGTCAGCAGCTTGGGGTGCAGTTCCTCCCAAACTCCTGCACCAATCTTCTTGAAACATGGCAGGCTTTGTGGCCTCACCAGGAGCTAGCACCCCTGCAGTTTTCAGCCCCCTGTGGTATAACACGTAGATGTGACAGGAGTTTTGCTTTCAAGAATTTGGGGTGCAGTTCCTCCCAAGCCCCTGCACGATCTTCTAGAAACTTGACAGACTTCATGCTCACAGCAGAGGCTACCACCCCTGCAAGTTGCACCAAAATCAGAGCTAAAATAACAAAGTTATAGATATTTAATTCATCCCCCATTATAACCTATAGCCAGATCTCCAAGGAAGCTCCGAAGCTTCAGAGCCATTTTGGCTGGATCAAAGTGTCAAACCACCCAGAGCTCCGGATCAGATCGTGGCCATCCAAAGCAGCTGGATCCGAAGCTGAATCGGATTGCTGCTGACTCGCATAGGCCTAATATTTAGCCACTAATTAGAAGTGCTGATTTTCAAGTATTCTGAATTTCTGCAGTGCAGATCTTATTATATTCACTTTATATAGTGAAGCATTTCTAAAAATCAGGCTCTTTATTTAGGTGGCTGAACATGTGTTTAAGTTCCTTATATTTCAGAATATGGATCCTACTATACAAACCTGACTGAAGTAAATGGATGTATATGAGCCTAGGATGAAGAATCACATGCAGTAATGTCTCATGTTAGAGGAAGAGACAGCTTATAGTCAAGATTGTATCAGAGACAAAGGGAAGAGGAAAGACTGACAACTAATGGTTGATAATAAAAGGTAAGTTTGAAGGACGAAGAAAAAGAAGAAACAATTTTGTGGAAGAAAGAATTACAGGGTTTGCCATATGTGATTCAAAACTTAAAACCAAACTTACAAAAACACTTCACAGAGTTAAAAGTTTAGGGCATGATTCTTCAGAGATCCTAATCATCTGAAGTGCTTACTGATTTCCACTGGAGCTATAGATTTTTCAACACTTATAAAATCAGGCTGATTCTGTATAAGCAGTACCACTTTCAACAAACTAGAGGCAGATATAACAAAGGCTGGAAAAAGCTAAGTTTTCTGTATATTAGTAACAATACATAAGAATGCTTATCAGAAACAACCTTTAGAACTGTATAAAGCTGTTCTAGTTTAGTGGTTCTCAATCGTTTTTGTACCAGGACCCATTTGTAAACATTGATGATCAGTCCTGACCCACAGCCCCCTTGCCCTGCCAGCACCCCTGATTCCTGACCCACAGCTCCTGGGCCTGCTAGTACCCCTCAATCCTAACCCACAGTACCCTTCCCCCATGGGCCATGCTGGTGTCCCCCACTCCCAACCTGCAGCCCCCTGCCTCCCCCACCCCAGCCCTGCTGGAAGGGATCTCCAACTGCCCCTATCCCACTTGAGCATGGTGGCTATAGCAGCTCCAGCTCATGTAGACAGTGATGGAGCAAGTCCAGCCCCATCACAGGCTGGAAGGAGGAAGAGGGGAGGCCTGTGGCACCCACCCCTGCCCTGGGCTGGGGCTTCTGCACCATATCAGGCAGCCTGGTCACTATCCCACCGACCCCCTGAGCAGCATCTCCCAGATACCCTACCCCTGCAAGTATGGGCACCAGCCCCAGTGCCACTGGCCCAGTCACACAGCTCCACACTGCCCCCAAAGGGCCTCCTCACTCCCTTCCCCTGCTGGAAGGTCAGGTACCTTCCCCCCTGACCTCCCTGCCCTGACACAGCCTCGGCATCTGGACATCTTCCCGCAGTGCCAGCAGGCACCCACCCCACATACACCCATCCCCTCCATACCCACAACACCCACACACATGCATGGACAGTCTCCAACCTCTGGCCCTCCAACCCCCACTCCCTATACACTTACCTGCATCCAGCTCCTGGGGCTGCTCCCACCTACCTGCCTGGCTGTATGCCAGCCATGTGCATGTGTGCGCGCAGACACACATGTGCCCGCTGTCTCCAGTTGCCCCAAGCAGCTCCTTGCAGACTGAAATGCTGCCACCCTGCAAGGGAAAACTGATGCTTTCCTGCGGTTTTCTGGGACTTGCTTATAACCCTTTCAAATATTCTTGCGATATTCCACTGTTTGCTCATTCCCCAACAGACAATACCAGCTGTCAAATCATGCCAGATTTTGTGATGAACTTGCCATATGGGCAAACCCACTGCTGAGTAGAAAAAGTCAGATAATCTCAATGTATTGGTGTCCAAGCCCACCTAGATCTATTTCCAATGTTCACCAGCTTTTAAAAAAAAACAGAATATTCTTCTTTGTTTAACCTATTGTATCTCTTGGCAACAGAAGGAAGACATAAATTGGATATAAGTTAGTGTCAGGGCCACCTGAGTATCCCAAGCACCTGAGCTAACACGCCTCCCTTGGTCCCTGGCTAATACAACCGCACCAGTCCTCTACAGCCAGATTGGCTGCTGAAAGTGCCACTCACCCTTCATAAGCACACCTGAAACCTCAGGCTGCAGGCATGTCCTGACACATCCTCACTCTGTTCCAGCAAACCTCATGCTCACAGGTCTCCCTAGTTCTCCTGACTTCTGACCCTAGCTTTGGCTTTATAGTTTCATAGTTTCATAGTAGCTAGGGTCAGGATGGACCTGAACAGATCATCTAGCCTGACCCCCTACCACAGGCAGGAATGAATGCTGGGTTCACAAGACCCCAGACAGGTGATCATCCAATCCTCCTCTTGAATTTGCCCAAGGTAGGGGCAAGGACCACTTCCCTGGGAAGTTGGTTCCAGATTTTGCCACCCTAACTGTAAAATATTGCCTTCTGATCTCTAACCTAAACCTATTCTCCATCAGCTTATTACCATTGTTCCTTGTCACCCCAGGTGGTGCTGGAGAAAAAAGGGCTCTGCCTATTTGCTGTTGATCCTCCCTGATGAGCTTGTAGGCAGCCACTTGCTGAGGCTGAACAAGTTCAGGTCCTTCAGTCTCCCCTCATAGGGCCTGTCCTGCTGCCCTCTCACCAAGTGGGTGGCCCTCCTCTGAACCCTCTCCAGGCTGGCCACATCCCTTTTGAAGTGTGGCACCCAGTACTGGACACAGTACTCCAACTGAAGCCTGACCAAAGTTGCATAGACAGGGAGTATCACCTCTCTGGACCGGCTTGAGATGCACCTTTGGATGTATGACAAGGTATGGCTGATCTTGCTGGTTGCGGTCTGGCATTGGTGGCTCATGTTCATCTTGGAGTCAATAATGACTCCAAGATACCTTTCCACCTCTGTGCTTTCAAGAAGGGAACTCCCCAGCCTGTATGTATGCTGTGGATTCCTTTTCCCAAGGTGCAACACCCTGCATTTGTCTACGTTGAACCCCATCCTATTCTCATCTGCCCACTTTTGTAGTCTGTCTAAATCTAGTTGCAGCCTCTCTCTCCCTTCAAGTGTGTCCACCTCACCCCACATCTTAGTGTCATCAGCAGACTTGGAAAGCTTGCTTTCCACCCCCTCGTCCAGGCTGCCGATGAAGATGTAGGAGACCTACAGATCAGTGGTCAGCTGGGGGACAATGATCATCAAATAATAGAATTCACTATAAGATGCCGAGTGGGTAAGGTAAGTAGTAGGGTGAAAGTGCTAGACTTTAGGAAAGCCGATTTCAATGAACTCAGGTGTTTAGTCAAGGATGCACTGCAGAGTAAGAGTTTTGAAGAGATGGGAGCCCAGGAAGGATGGCTGTGCCTTAAGGAAATGATCCTCCGGGCACAGAGGGAGATGATCCCGATGCGGGGAAAAAGGGGGAAAGGGGCCAAGAGGCTTTCTTGGCTGACCAGAGAAATCCAGAGCAGTCTACGGGCTAAAAGGGGGGCATATAAAAAGTGGAAATGGGGAGAGATTACTAAAGCGGAGTATACCTT
>NW_005842350.1:1351761-1365583 GCF_000455745.1 Alligator sinensis | reverse complement strand
GCAGACCTGGACAGGTTAGACAAGTGGGCAGAAAACAACAGAATGCAGTTCAACAAGGAGAAATGCAAAGTGCTGCACCTAGGGAGGAAAAATGTCCAGCACACCTACAGCCTAGGGAATGACCTGCTGGGTGGCAAGGAGGTGGAAAGGGATCTTGGAGTCCTAGTGGATGAACATGAGTCGGCAGTGTGACGAAGCCATCAGAAAAGCCAATGGCATTTTATCGTGCATCAGCAGATGCATGACGAACAGAACCAAGGAGGTGATACTTCCCCTCTATCAGGTGCTGGTCAGACTGCAGTTGGAATACTGTGTGCAATTTTGGGTGCTGCACTTCAAGAGGGATGTGGATAACCTGGAGAGGGTCCAGAGAAGGGCCACTCATATGGTTAAGGGCTTGCAGGCCAAGCCCTATGAGGAGACACTAGGGCACCTGGACCTCTTCAGCCTCCGCAAGAGAAGGTTGAGAGGCGCCTTTGTGGCTGCCTATAAGTTCATCACGGGGGCACAGAAGGGAATTGGTGATGACTTTACTCACCAAGGCACCCCTTGGGGTTACAAGAAATAATGGCCATAAGCTAGCAGAGAGCAGATTTAGACTGGACATTAGGAAGAACTTCTTCACAGTTAGAGTGGCCAGGGTCTGGAACGGGCTCCCAAGGGAGGTGGTGCTCTCCCCTACCCACTCTTTCCTGCCTATGCAGGGGGTCGGACTCGATGATCTATTGAGGTCCCTTCCAACCCTAACATCTATGAATCTATGTTAAACAGTGCAGACCTGAGGACTGAGCCCTGGGGGACCCCACTGCTCACATCTTGCCAGGTTGAGTACCACCCGTCCACCACTACTCTCTGGGTGCACCCCATCAGCCAATTTTTTACCCATCCAACTGTGCAGGCATCAATGCCACAGTCACTTAATTTGTTGATGAGGATGGGGTAAGAGACAGTGTCAAAGGCCTTCTTAAAGTCTAGAAAGACTATGTCCACTGCGACACCATCATCCAAGGATTTAGTTACTTGGTCATAAAAGGCGATCAGGTTGGTCTGGCAGGACCTGGCTTTGATGAACCCATGCTGATTGCCTCTGAAAATGATCTCGCCTGCAGGCCCCCCACAGGTCCTGAACTTGGATCTCCCTTGAAACTCAGTTCTGACTCTGTTCTTTCCAGTTTCCCTGGCATCCTGACTAGGTTTAGCTTCCTTGACCCAGATCTTGGATCCTCCATGTAACTTGACATCAGGTCTATCTCTGATCCCTGGCTCCTGATCTCAGTTTTAGACTTCGACTATGTCTCTTGGATCTCCCCTCTCAGCTCCCTTGGAACTGGGTCCCATGCTCCCTGCTCCACTGACTCAGGCCCTAGCTTGATCTAGTAATCTGTACCCCCATCCTGCTGTCCTGACTCTCTCAGGGCCTAATTGCAGGCCTGGCCACCTACATCCTGATCAAACCCTCACAGCTAGATCTACTTCTGACTCAGGCACCAAAGAGCAACCAGAAAGCTTCTGAAAAAGGGAACTATCCAAGTGGCATAAATCTATCCAAGTGGCATACCTAGCTCTCATTTCATCTATGTCCTCCCCATCTTAATTTTGGATGAGTGTCTTGTAGAAAGTTGAGAATGGAAGGGGCCAGAACCAGAGTGCCTATTGTTCAGATACCCCTATCCTCATATTGCTGGAGGCAGAACATGATAGGGAAGCCCACATAATCCAGGAGAGCAGTAGTGTTTTACACTTGCGTGTGGCTAAGACAAGACTAGGGAGCTGGACCTCAACATTCCTTCTGACATCTGAAATAACCACTCCACACTTGACCGACTCCCTTCATATCCTATATACCAACCTTCCTTTGCCTAAGGGGCTCTATACGGACTCACTAAAAACAGCAATATCACAGAGACTAGACGTCCAATTTTCCTGTACTTCCTTAAATTTGGCCATTGTTTCCATATTAATTCCTTCCCTAGAGCACCCATAGATGTTTCCTGTAAATGATATAGTGGTACTCCAGGGGCTTTTAAGTATTTTGCTATATGTCCATATATAAAAATAAATAGTGTTGCCCTACATGGCTAGCACATTATAATCAAGTGACTTCACTTGCTATCGCCTATATTTACTTCAGGAGATTTTTTTTCCCCGCTAATTGCAATATAGAGGTGTTGTGTCAGTGTAGGACATCACAATTAATGTGTCAACTTAACCTGATGTTATTTCCTGTGCACCAAATAAAGATCTCAGGCTGATTGTATCTCCAGTCCAATCTGCTATTTTTTTATTTTAAATTGTTGACAAAATTTAGAAATCATAAATACAGAGAAGAAGGATTTTGACAGTATTTTCATACTTCTGTTTTTTTAACCATATAGCTTATCAGCATTTCAGGGTGTGTAAAAGAAACAGAAAAAGAGAAAAATGTTGCAATAAATTTGATTATCTCCATCTCTCTTCTCTTTTTTTGAACCCATCTGCTCTCTGCTACTAATTACAGTCTTCAAATGAACTGATATTTTTGTGCCATCAGTGCAAACATCCATTTAAAAACAGGTTGAGAAGGCTGAGAAAATTTTGAAAACATATCAAACATCAACCACATTTCCCAGTTGCAAAACTGGAAAACAGCCTTCATTAATAAAACATTGACTCTTCTGTGTAGATTTGACTTATGTGTTTTTTTCCAAGAAATCTACAGGAAAAGAACTGTTCAGCACTGATCAGGTTAAAGTACACTGCAATAGGAACTCTTGAAATGTTATCAGCAGCAGTAGGAGCCAGTCTTTGAAGCTTCTTATTTAATTAAATAGACTGATTTGGGTAAGGGTTGGAAGGGACCTCACGAGGTCACATAATCCAAGCCCCTGCTCAAAGCAAGACCATCCCAAACTATCTCTTCCCAGTCAAAACTTTGTCTATCTAGGTCTTAAAAACCTCCTAGGATGGAGATTCCACAGCCTCTCTGGGTAATCAATTCCAATGCTTTACTACCCTCCTGGTGAGAAAGTTTTCCTAATGTCTATCCTAAACTTCCCTTGCTGCAGTTTGAGACCATTGATCCTTGTTCTGTCATCTGCCACCACAGAGTCTAGCTCCATCCTCTTTGGAACCACCCTTCAGGTAGTTGAATGCTGCTACTCAATCCCCTCTCAGTCTTCTCTTCTGAAGACTAAATAAGCCCAGTCCCCTCAGCCTCTCCTCAGAAGTCAAGTTTCCCAGCCCCCTAATAATTTTTGTTGCACTCTACTAAACTCTCTCCAATTTGTTCACATCCTTTCTGTAGTGGGGGGCCCAGTACTCCAGATGTGGCCTCACCAGCGCAGAACAGAGGTGAAAAATTATTTGCCTTGATCTGCTGGCAGCACTCCTGCTGATGCAGCCCAGTATGCTGTTAGATTTCTTTGCAACTAGGGCACAGTGTTTGTTCGTGTTCAGCTTATTGTCCACTGTAACCCTCAGGTCCTTTTCTTCAGAGTTGCTGCTTAGTCAGTCTGCCCCCAGCCTGTACTGGTGTATGGGACTGTTCCATCCTAAGTGCAAAACTTTGCACTTTTCCTTATTGAATCCCATGAGGTTTCTTTTGGTTCAATCCTCCAATCTGTCTAGGTCTCTCTAAATCCTAGCCCTAACCTCCAGTGTTATCCGCTATTCTCCCCAGCTTGGTGTCATCTGTGAACTTGCTGAGGGTCCACTCCATCCCATCCTCCAGGTTGTTGATGAAGATATTGAACAAAACTGGCCTCAGGGCTGACCCCTGGGACACTCCATTTGATACTAGCTGCCAACAAGACACCCAGCCATTGACTACTACCTTCTGAGCCCAATGATCCATCCAGTTTTCTATCCACCTAATCCATCCATTTATCCAACCTGGGGACTTCCTTAGCTTGTCTGTGAGAATGTCATGGGAGATCATATTAAAGACCTTGCTAAAGTCAAGGTATATCGTGTCCACTGCTCTTCCCACATCCACAGGGCCAGTCATCTCATTATAGAAGGCAATCAGGTTAGTCAGGCATGACTTTCCCTTAGTGAATCGATGCTGACTGTTCCTAATCACCTTCTCCTCATCCAAGTACTTAGAAAGCATACGGGAATATCTCCTAGCTAAAAGGGAGGTGTACACCCAATGGAAGGGAGGGGCCATCACCAGGGAGGACTATACCTCGGTTGCTCAGGGCTGCAGGGGGGCAGTCAGGAAGGCCAAGGTGGAGATGGAACTGGGACTAGCTACCCAGATCAAGGACAAAAGGAAGTCCCTTTTTAAATACATAGGGGGCAAAAAGAAGGTACCAGGTAACATGGGGCCTCTGCGGAGGTGCACCCAGGCCTAGGGTCAGTGAGGATCTAGTCAGGGAACTTCTGGAGGGACTGGACATATTTAAATCAGCTGGTCCTGAAGACCTCCACCCCAGAGTGCTGAGGGAATTAGCAGAGGTCATTGCGGGACCCCTGGCACAGCTTTACGAGTACTTGTGGTGCTCTGGTGTAGTGCCAGAGGACTGGAAAAGGGCCAATGTAGTTCCCATTTTCAAAAAAGGGAGGAAGGAGGACCCAGGAAACTATAGGCCAGTTAGTCTTACCTCAATCCTGGGGAAGCTTTTTGAGAGAATTATCCTGGCGCATGTCAAGGGGCCAGCAGGGGAGATTATGCTTAGGGGCAACCAACACGGGTTCATTAAAGGCAGGTCCTGTCAGACCAACCTGGTGGCCTTCTATGACCAGGTCACAAAATCCTTAGATGCAGGGGTAGCAGTGGACGTAATCTTTCTGGACTTCAGGAAGGCCTTCAACACAGTCTCTCACCCCATTCTCATTAAAAAACTAGGGTACTGTGGTGTCGACACCTACACAGTCAAATGGGTCGCTAACTGGCTGGAGGGTCGCACCAAGAGAGTGGTGGTGGATGGGTCATTTTCAACCTGGAGGGATGTGGGCAGTGGGGTCCCCCAGGGCTCGGTCCTCGGACCCACGCTGTTCAACATCTTCATCAGTGACTTGGACGAGGGGGTAAAAAGCACCCTATTCAAATTTGCTGATGACACTAAGTTGTGGGGGGATGTGGGCATGCTAGAAGGGAGGAATAGGCTGCAACTGGACTGGGACAGGTTACAGGGGTAGGCGGATAAGAACAGGATGGGTTTCAACACTGTCAAGTGCAAGGTGCTGCACCTGGGGAAGAAGAACCAGCAGCAGACCTACAGGCTGGGGAATTCCCTTCTTGTCAGTGCAGAGGCAAAAAAGGATCTTGGAGTCATTATTGATGCCAAAATGAACATGGGTCGACAGTGTGGGGACGCGGTCAGGAAGGCCAACTGTACCTTGTCATGCATCCACAGATGCATCTCAAGTAGGTCCAAAGAGGTGGTCCTCCCCCTCTATGCGGCACTGGTCAGACCGCAGTTGGAATACTACGTCCAGTTCTGGGCGCCGCACTTCAGGAGGGATGTGGACAGCATTGAGAGGGTTCAGAGGAGGGCCACCCACATCATCAGGCAGCAGCAGGGCAGGCCCTACGAGGAGAGGCTAAGAGACCTGAACCTGTTCAGCCTCCACAAGAGAAGGCTGAGGGGGGATCTAGTGGCCTGTTACAAACTAGTCAGGGGGGACCAGCAGGCATTGGGGGAGTCCCTGTTCCCCTGAGCACTCCCAGGAGTGACAAGGAATAACGGTCACAAGCTGGCAGAGGGTAGATTTAGGCTAGATATCAGGAGGCGCTTCTTCCTGGACCAACTTCTGAGAGAAATGGTGCTGGCTCCTACCCTGGGGTCTTTAAGAGGAGGCTGGATGAACACCTTGCTGTGGTCGTTTGACCCCAGTACTTTTTCCTGCAGGGCAGGGGGTCGGACTTGATGATCTGCTCAGGTCCCTTCTGACCCTACAACTATGAAACTATGAAATGGATTCCTTGAGGACTTGCGTCATCATTTATCCAGGGACTGTGGGGAGGCTGACCAGTCTGTAGTTCCCTTGATCCTCCTTCTTCCTTTTCTTAAAAATGGGCACTGTATTTGTCCTTTTCCAACTGTCTGGGACCTCTCCTAATCACCATGGGTTTTCAAAGATGATGGCCAGTGTCTCTGCAATCACATTTAGTCTACTTCCTCAGCATCCTGAGGTGCTTCCTGTGCAGCCCAGTGGACTTGTACATGTCCAGCTTTTCTAAATAGT
This sequence comes from Alligator sinensis, assembly GCF_000455745.1. NCBI lineage: Eukaryota > Metazoa > Chordata > Crocodylia > Alligatoridae > Alligator > Alligator sinensis. Next base: position 1,359,412 of record NW_005842350.1, on the reverse strand, counting down.
TCCTAACCTGTTCTTTTGTCACTGCTGACTGCTCACCTCCTCCCCAAACTGTGCTGCCATGTGCTTTAGTCTGGGAGCTGACCTTGTCTGTGAAGACTGAAGTGAAAAAGGCATTGAGTACTTAATTCTTTTCTGCATCCTCTGCAACTAGGTTACCTCCCCCATTTAGTAAAGAACCCACACTTCCCCTGATCTTTCATTTGTTGCTCACATAGTTGTAGAAACATTTTTTGTTACTCTTCATATTCCATATACCCTGCAACTCCAATTGCACTTTGACCTTCCTGATTTCATCTCTGCATGTCCAAGCAATTTTAATGTACTCTTACCTAGTTGTTTGTCCAAGTTTCCACTTCCTATAAGCTTATAGTGACTCAGGTGGGGGAAAATACACCACACACCTATTCATGGATATTTTGTCCCTATACAGGACCAGCAACTAGGGCTTGCCACTTGCAAAATGCAAAGGTTAGGTCTTAACTTAGTATGAAAACCTCAAAAGGAAACTGATTCTTACTGGAGAAGTATCAAAGCCTACTCCATACCTTGACACCAAATATTTATAACAGTAGCAGCTTGGGACAGTGTTGTAGATAGTCTGTGACCAGGTTTCAGAACCAACATGGGTTGCTTACTCCATTGGATACAAAACCCTCTTTATTTTTCCTTGATATGAGCAATGTCGCTAAGTTACCATATTTATTTTGCTATCATCTCTCTATATAGAAGGCATTGCAGCATGGCACCTTAGTGACTAATATACATGTACTTAGAAACTACATGGTTCAGAAAGCTTTCATAGGCAACAGCTTACTATGTCACATGTGATCACTTATGAAAGCTCATGCCTCTCTGAACCAGTTAGTCTCTAAGGTGCTACCATGCCCTGCCTGACCTTAAGCTAATGTCACTAACTCTCTATGGGTGCATCTGCACTTGCAATTAGTGCTATATGGATTTACTGCACAGTAATTCTGCCCTGGGCAAGCATCTACATGTGAAGCCATTTGGAAGATGTGTTTCTCATGGCACTAGACTGCTACCAGTCTCCTCTAGCCCTGAGCAACCAGGCCATCTTTAAAGCCCAGCCCAGCTTCTGACCTGGAGCAGTCTGAAGAGTGCTGTCACAGTCCTCTATGGCTCTGTCACCAGAGCCTATGTCCACCATGTGATGGGTTCTACCCCCCCACACACACACATTGCTTTTGTGGCCCCCCACAGGCCACAAAAGCAATGACCTGTGCCCCAGGCTACTGCTTGCTATCCTGCTTGCCATGCTTCACCATGGTAGTGACCACCACCTGGGCTGCCACCCAGATCCCATCAGAGATGACAACTATGGGCACATGGATGCCACCACTGATACTATCCATGAGTTCCTGGGGCTTGAGCCCCACTGCCTGTGGGTCCACCTAGCCAGTCAGGACTGGGGGCTGCACATTATCCAGTCCATCTGGGATGATGAACAGTGGCTGGAGTCTTTTTGGATGACCCAGGCCACCTTCCAGGAGCTCCTTGACCAGCTCCACCCATGCCTGGAGCAGCAGGCTACTACCATGTGGCTGCTCCTCCACATTGAGACCTGACTGGCCATCATCCTGCTCAAGCTAGCCATGCCAACCATCCTATGGCAGCCACTATGCAGGGTCTGTGGTGCCCTCCAGGATGTGCTGGGGGTGGTGGTGGGGTTCCATGCCCTGGGCTTCCCCCAGTGCATTGGGGCCCTAGATGGGATCCAAATCCACGTCACCTGCCCGCCCCATGCTGAATGTCCCAAGTGCAGCTGGTGGGGCTTCCATTCCATCATGCTGCAGGCCATTGTTAACCATTGGGGCACTGGCACCAACATGAGCACCAGCTGGACTGGCAACACACACAATGTCCACATGTTCAAGGACTTTGCCCTGCCAGCCCTGGTGGAGAGTGGCCACTACATGTCAGGGGTGCCAAACCTCCAGCTGGATGAGTTGACAGTCCTGCCCCTCCTCACTGGGGATCCCACCTACTCCTCCCCATTTCAACAAGTGCCTAGGCCAGTGAGCTGGTGGAAGGCACCTTCAGCCACCTGAAGGGACACTGGCACACCCTCATCACCTACCTTGAAGTTGTGGAGGTCAACATCCCCCAGTTAATCATTGCAGCCTTTGTGATGCATAACATCTGTGAGGCCTGGAGAGAACTCTTCCATGTGGCTTGGGTGGAGAAAACACAGTGGGCAGAGGATGCCTGGCACCAGGACCACCAGCTGCAGTGGCAGTGACAGTGATAGGCTCCCCCGACCAGGCCACAGGTGAGCTACACACCCAGCATTGGGGACCAGGGCACTGGATGTGGAGGCATTGGCAGACCACCTGCTCCTGCACTCCCTGCTGTAGGCCACCTGGATAGCTTGCCATTAGAGGTGTGCAAAATTTTGCTGGGTGTTTCAATTTGACACTGTTTTGACTCATTTTAAGCTTGAAACAGAGAAATCGAATTGAAACAAGAGGCTTTGAAACAGCCTCGAAACAAAACGAGGCTAGTCAAAACATTTCAAAAGTTTTGAAAGGTTTTGAGTTTCAAAGTAGCCAGCAGTGAGGTGGTGGGAGACAGGGGAAAACCAGGGCTGTGCTCCCAGCAGCAACCAGGAGCGCAGCCCTACGTCTCCCTGTCTTCTGCTGCTGGGCTACTGGAAGCTGGTCACAGTTCAGGGGAAGGGAACTGAGCCTGGGCTCAGTTCTCCTCACCATCCCTACCATCGGGCTATGGATTGGAAGTCAGCTCAGCTGGGCTGAGTTCCCATCCCCAGTGCTACAATCGGACTGGAGAAGGGAGGTCAGCCCAGCTGGTTGACTTCCCATCCCCAGCCCAATCTAGCGCGGGGGATGGGAAGTCAACCCAGCCGGGCTGACTTCCCAACCCCAGCCCGATCTAGTGCTACTCTCCTCCCTCATCTGGCAGGCAAATCAGGGCTGCAGTCCCAATCTGCCTGCCAGATGAGAGAGACTTATTCGAGCTTCCCCATTATAGCTAATGGATGAAACCTCGAAACAGCGTCGAAACAGCCTCACTGTTTCGATGAAGCAAAATGGAACAGCTGTTTCAAATCAAAATGAAATTTGAAACAAAACACTCTTCTGTCAAAACCTCGAAACTCAAGTTGAAACAGAGCAGTGCCGTTTCACACAGACCTACTGGCCATGGACCCCAGCCCCACCATGCACCCCAAGCACCACACTCATTGTGGACAGTTTTCTGGAAACACTTTATTCCCCTCCACAAACATAGACCCCAGCCCACCCCACCCCAAACAGACCCCACCACACTCCCTCCCAAGCAACAGAACCCCCCCAACCCACAGAGCCACAACACCAACCACTTAAATCACTGTCAATAAAGCACCCCCTTCCCTGTGCAAACTATGTACAGTGCTCTGTGTGCCCTCTCGGGATGGTGAACAGTGGGGTGGGGGCACCCACAAGGAATAGCCTGGGGACAGGTGCCCAGGACCCTGGCTTCTGGCTGCACCACTGAGGGTGCACACGCTGCAGCAGGGCCATGGTGTGGAAGGATAGCTCAGGGGCAAAGGTGGCTACTATTCTGCCAGGATGCTCAGCTCCTCTTTCTGCAGCCTGGGACCAGGGCCACTGGAGCTTTTCCCACTGTGGTGCTGGTTCCACTGTGGCTTTTGCTCTGGGGATGGAGTTGGGGTGGGCAGCAGGGGCCCAGAAAAGGGGGCCAGTTGGTGGAGACCCAAGGCGGGTGCCAGAGCAGGGGGACCTGGCCACAGGAAGCACTGCTACACCTTAGCCTAAGCCCACTGGGTGGCAGGTAGCTGCTAGGGGGCACTAGGGCTAGGGCCAAAGGCAGGGTAGTGTGTAGAATGAAAGTGACCACCAGGATGGTGTCCAGCACCTGGCAGTCCTCCTCGATGGCTTCCACTGCCCTGGCCACCGTGGTGGCCTGCTGCTCCTGGGCCTCCACCATACTCTTGAGGATGGTGATGTGCCTTTCTTCAAGGGCCAGGAGCCTGTGCTGGAATGCCCAGTCTTCCCTGTCCCTCTCTCACTCCCTCACAGTGTCCTCCATGTGCCAGGCCTCTGAGTCTACCAGCCACTCCTCCATCACAGTGACCAGCTGGTCCAGCAGCTGTGTCTGGCCCTGGGTCTACCCCTGCCAGAGAAGCACAGATTGAGGGCCCCAACTGAGGATAGCAGTGACCCTGACAGTGCATTCCTGATGAGAGCAGATGCCTCTGCCCCACGTGCAGCTGCTGGACCTGCAGAGCCAGGAGAAAGAAGCTGTTTGTGAGAGTTTGCTCAGCCTTAGATCAAGGGTTGTGCATGCACAGGTGCCCAGGGACTATGGTAAGTCAGCCAGGCAGGCCCTGGCACAGGAAGCTACCATCCAAGCCCCCAGGCCCCACTCACTCCACAGGGGTAGGTGGGCTGCTGGCTGCTTGCTGCAGGAAGCCTGCCTTCCTGACCCCTTCCCAGGCTGGAACAGGCCTGGCTCCTGACAGCACCAGACCTACCCTGTACTTCTCCTGCAGGCCAGGCCATCTTCTCTGTTGCTGCCAGGCCCACAATGCCCATGCTCAGGTCAGTGTGGGGCTCTCAGCTGACTGAGATGTAGATGTGGTGGTGTCTCTGCCCTTTCCCCAGTAGGTCTCTTCAGAGAGCCGTCCCAGGACAGCCCGACCCACCCCCCTCCGCTGGCCCTGTGCCCCAAGCATGGTCCTGGTAAGAATGTCCTGGGCACACCGTGACAAGCTGTTTGCATGCACCGAGAGGTGCCCAACCCACTACATCCTGCTGCTGCTGCTGCTTGCCATGGTGCCCCAGCTGCACCTGAGAATTTGGCATGGGACCCTGGGCTTTGACAGTGTGGTGAGCAAGCCCATGCTTCCCCCAAAACCTATGCCTATGCTCAGTATTACTGCCCCCCACCGTCAAGAAAATTGCCACCACTATTGACACATTTCTCTGCAGGTGAGGCCCATGGCTGCCTAGCTGAGGGGACATTGGCTGCTCACTCATGTTTTGCACTACCACCCACCTCCCTGTGTGCTGTGGTGGGGGACTCTAGGGGCCAGGGGGGAGCTCAGTCAGGGAGAGCTACCAGGGGCAGGGGCAGGATTGGGGAGGGGAGGGGAGGGGAGTGGAGGGAAGGGACCTCCTCCCAGTTTAGGGCTTATTGGATGGGTGTGACAGGCATGCTTGATGGCCCAATTCTGTCCCCACTGGCGGTGATGATGTGTGGTGGCATCCTGAGGTGCAGGGGCACAGCACCTTGGGCCCACTCTGGGGAGGAGCTGGAGCTCATGAGGCTGGGCAGTTCCATTCCTGGGCTGCTATCCTGGGCAGGCCTACACACCTGGAACTGGTGGGGCAGGCACTGTCCCAGGTTGCCCAAGCTGCTGAATGATGCCAGGGGCAGAGCCTATGGTGGGACAGGTTTCTGGGGCCCCGAGGAGCCCTCGCTCCACTGATGTCTCGCCACCACTGCCAGGCTGCAGTGGAGGCTCTGGCAGGCCAACCATGCTAGAGAACATGACACGGTTCCATCCAGGGTCCCAGGGTGTGAGGATGTGATCCAGCTCCTGCATAAAGGGCACAGTCCTATGTTCAACCCCCACCTGGTAGTTGTAGCTGATTACATGGAGCCACTGTGCCCACAAGGCCTTGAACTTATGCAGCACTGGCACATCAACCAGCCATGCCCACACTCCCTCATACAAGCCACCAGGTCCTCATAGATGTGCATGTTGGAGCACCTGTCCCCGAGGAAAACTGTCTCTGGACCTCAGCTTTGCCCCACAGTGCAACAAGGTCTGTGGTCTCATCCTGGGACTAGTCAGGCCCCTGGCAGGTGGTGTGTGGCATCAGACACAACACCAGCATGGCTCTCTCAACAGCCCTCAGGGGCTGTGGACGAGAGTCTGGATCTGGACAGATGCCTGCAGTGCACAGCATAGGGGCACGGTGTGAGACAGGCAGGCAAATGGTGGGGCTGGACTGGGAGCCAGTGCCAGGGTCCAGGCAGGCTACTGCAGCTGGCCTGGGGCCACTACTATGATACCAAATGACCAGAGGCAGGCAGCAGGTGGCACAGGTCCCTGGAATCACTGCAGAGTGATTGACAGGCTGCCAATGGAAATGGCAGGCTGGACTGCACTGTAACTCAGGTTACTGCACAGTTATTTAGTATTTGTTTATACATGTAATGCTGGTACAGGTAGCACCAGTACATTTAGTACTGGTTTAGTACAGGTTTATACCATAACCTGAGTTGCAGCACAGTAGTGCTGATGAAGGTCTTTTTCAAGTACTAAATGACTGCACAGTAACGACTGCACAGTCAGCCTCTTGTGTAGATGCAGCCATGGTGACACTTTACCACGCAATTACACAACTGCATGGTAAAGCATCTCACGTAGACCCATACAGGCAACCCCTGCTTAGCGCTCTTCATTGGTTCCTGAAAAACTGAGTATTAAGTGAATTGAGCATTAAGCGAAACTGAAACTATTTGACAATCCGAGCTGGCGACTGCAAGTGTTTTTAATGACCCAAGATGGCAACTGTGAGCATTATAACAAAACTCTCTTAGTGCTAAGTGAAATTAGGTATCAATTTAAAATGAACATTATAGTGAATAGTGCTAAGCAAAACAGTGTTAAATGGGGGTTGCCTGTACTAATTGAAGAACTATTATAGGAAACTTTGAATTAAACATTAGAGGCAAAACATGCTTGTTAACAAAAGACAGTTTCATATTCAAAAAACACAAAGTCAAATAATCTCCTGATGGTAACAATCAGAGAGTGGAATCAATTTTCACACCATGAGGCAACTACAGCAAGTTTGCCTCTAGAGAAGCATTTAAGTCAAGTTCAAATAAGTTTAAGGGATGCAGAATTCCATTCTGGTTGACATAAGAGGCTGGACTAAATGACCTAATAATTCCCTACCATCAATGATATTATATTTTTGTGAATACACCCACAGCACCTGCATAAGCTCAAGCACAGCAGGATACCCTCTCACAGTGACCTTTTCATAACACTACACTGTATTTACAGCCATTAACCACATTAGTGTTGTCATGCAGCTGTTACCCTTCTATTTTGTGTGGGTGGCTCTCTAATGCTGGCTTTTTTTGCAGGGTCCTTGAAATCACAACAAGACAAATATTCTTCAGAGGAATGTTCTGTCACATTCTTTCAACAAAAGGAAATCTTTTTCTATCACTAAGTCCTTGAACTCACACTCTCCTGTACCCCTCAGTCTATCCTACTTGAATACAATAAATTCACAAAATCTCAGGTTTTCTGAGCATTTCCTATTAGAAAACAAATATTTTAGAGTTCCTTTTCCCGCTTCCCAGCTGCATCATTATTACAAAAGGAGCTGTTGGTTCAGTCATGATTTGAACAAACAAACAAACTGCACCAGGTTGAAGAAACCACTTGCATCCTGTATGAATATTCAGTATGACAAAGAATATTCAGTATGACAAACAGTGACTTTACACCTGAAAAAACATTTGTAGTGCCACCACTCCACAAATATTACATGGAAGTTGGCATATGACTCCTTGACAATAACAGGAAATGCTGTCAACAGCAAGCTAGGGTGTACCAGAAAAGATCTAGTCTATTGGCCTTGGA